>NC_137889.1:122131245-122345812 GCF_963455335.1 Martes martes | reverse complement strand
CTGGATCCAGGATCCTGAGATCATGATCTGAGCCAAAGGCAGATGCTTAACAGACTGAGCCACCCAGGTGCCCATTGATGCCACTTTTACTATTAGGTTTGCTGACCTCTTGTTTTTCAGCAGCTGGTTGTGTATCTATAGATTAATTCCTTGTTTTAGACATTACAAATATCTTTCTTTATTCCTTCATTGGTCTGTTCATTTTCTTCATGGTGTCTATTGAATAGATTTTTATTTTCATCTAATTAATTAGTTCATTTCTTTCCAGATGTACTTTTGAAATTTAAGAATTCTTTCACTGCTGTTAAGTCACAAGATATTTATCTGCACTCCTTCTATAACTTTATATTTTTACTTATTTCACTTCAGTATTTCTCCTGCTTTGGATGAATTCTTATATGTGATGTTGGACTGGAATCTTGTTTTTTTTTTTTTTTTCCTTCCATATAGGGAAGGCTTCTCCTTACCCCACCCACCCCCCACAAAAAAATGTACTAACCAATATGTCCTTCCCTCAGTGGGTGATATTTCTCTTATTTTTTTTAATTTTTAAATTTTTTATTAAACATATAATGTATTTTTATCCCCAGGGGTACAGGCCTGTGAATCGCCAGGTTTACACATTTCACAGAACTCATCATAGCACATACCCTCCCCAATGTCAATTTCCCCACCACCCTCTCCCGTCGCCCCGCCCCCCAGCAACCCTCAGTCTGCTTTTGGAGATTGAGTCTTTTATGGTTTGTCTCCCTCCCGATCCCATCTTCTTTCATTTTTCCTTTTCCTATGCCCAAACCCCCAACATTTCATCTCCACTTCCTCATATCAGGGAGATCATATGATAGTTGTCTTTCTTCAATTGATTTATTTCGCTAAGCATAATACCCTTTAGTTCCATCCACGTCATCTCAAATGGCAAGATTTCATTTCTTTTGATGGCTGCATAGTATTCCAATGTATATACCACATCTTCTTTATCCATTCATCTGTTGATGGACATCTAGGTTCTTTCCATAGTTTGGCTATTGCGGATATTGCTGCTATAAACATTCAGGTACCCATGACCCTTCGGAGCACCACATTTGTATCTTTAGGATATATATCTCGTAGTGCAATTGCTAGGTCATAGGGTACCTCTATTTTCAGTTTTTTTGAGAAACCTCCACACTGTTTTCCAGAGTGGTTGCACCAGCTTGCATTCCCACCAGCAGTGTAGGAGGGTTCCCCTCTCTCCGCATCCTCGCCAGCATCTGTCATTTCTTGACTTGTTAATTTTAGCCATTCTGACTGGTGTGAGGTGATATCTCATTGTGGTTTTGATTTGTAATTCCCTGATGCCGAGTGATGTGGAGCACTTTTTCATGTGCCTATTGGCCATCTGGATGTCTTCTTTGCAGAAATGTCTGTTCATGTCTTCTGCCCATTTCTTGATTGGATTATTTGTTCTTTGGGTGTTGAGTTTGCTACATTCTTTATAGATTTTGGACACTAGCCCTTTATCTGATATGTCGTTTGCAAAGATCTTCTCCCATTCTGTCAGTTGTCTTTTGGTTTTGTTCACTGTTTCCTTTGCTGTGCAAAAGCTTTTGATCTTGATGAAATCCCAATAGTTCATTTTTGCCCTTGCTTCTGTTGCCTTTGGCGATGTTCCTAGGAAGAAGTTGCTGTGGCTGAGGTCGAAGAGGTTGCTGCCTGTGTTCTCCTCAAGGATTTTGATGGATTCCTTTCTCACATTGAGGTCCTTCATCCATTTTGAGTCTATTTTCATGTGTGGTGTAAGGAAACAGTCCAATTTCATTTTTCTGCATGTGGCTGTCCAATTTTCCCAGCACCATTTGTTGAAGAGGCTGTCTTTTTTCCATTGGATATTCTTTCCTGCTTTGTTGAAGATTAGTTGACCATAAAGTTGAGGGTCTATTTCTGGGCTCTCTATTCTGTTCCATTGATCTATGTGTCTGTTTTTGTGCCAGTACCATGCTGTCTTGATGATGACAGCTTTGTAATAGAGCTTGAAGTCTGGGATTGTGATGACACCGACTTTGGCTTTCTTTTTCAATACTCCTTTGGCTATTCGAGGTCTTTTCTGGTTCCATATAAATTTTAGGATTATTTGTTCCATTTCTTTGAAAAAAATAGGTGGGGTATTGATAGGGATTGCATTAAATGTGTAGATTGCCTTAGGTAGCATAGACAATTTCACAATATTTGTTCTTCCAATCCAGGAGCATGGAATATTTTTCTATTTCTTTGTGTCTTCCTCAATTTCTTTCATGAGTACTTTATAGCTTTCTGAGTACAGATTCTTTGCCTCTTTGGCTAGATTTATTCCTAGGTATCTTATGGTTTTGGGTGCAACTGTAAATGGGATTGACTCCTTAATTTCTCTTTCTTCTGTCTTGTTGTTAGTGTAAAGAAATGCGACTGATTTCTGTGCATTGACTTTATATCCTGACACTTTACTGGATTCCTGTACAAATTTCAGCAGTTTTTTAGTGGAGTTTTTTGGGCTTTCCACATATAGTATCATATCATCTGCAAAGAGTGATAGTTTGACTTCTTCTTTGCTGATTTGGATGCCTTTAATTTCTTTTTGTTGTCTGATTGCTGAGGCTAGGCCTTCTAGTACTATGTTGAACAGCAGTGGTGAAAACGGACATCCCTGCCATGTTCCTGACCTTAGCGGAAAAGCTTTCAGTTTTTCTCCACTGAGAATGATATTTGCAGTGGGTTTTTCATAGATGGCTTTGATAATATTGAGGTATGTGTCCTCTATCCCTACACTTTGAAGAGTTTTAATCAGGAAGGGATGCTGTGCTTTGTCAAATGCTTTTTCAGCATCTATTGAGAGTATCATATGGTTCTTGTTCTTTCTTTTATTAATGTACTGTATCACATTGATGGATTTGCGGATGTTGAACCAACCTTGCAGCCCTGGAATAAATCCGACTTGGTCGTGGTGAATAATCCTTTTAATATACTGTTGGATCCTATTGGCCAGTATTTTGGTGAGAATTTTCACATCTGTGTTTATCAAGGATATTGGTCTGTAATTCTCTTTTTTGATGGGATCCTTGTCTGGTTTTGGGATCAAGGTGATGCTGGCCTCATAGAATGAGTTTGGAAGTTTTCCTTCCATTTCTATTTTTTGGAACAGTTTCAGGAGGATAGGAATTAATTCTTCTTTAAATGTTTGGTAGAATTCCCCTGGGAAGCCGTCTGGCCCTGGGCTTTTGTTTGTTTGGAGATTTTTGATGACTGTTTCAATGTCCTTACTGGTTATGGGTCTGTTCAGGCTTTGTATTTCTTCCTGGTTCAGTTTGTGGTAGTTTATATGTCTCTAGGAATGCACCCATTTCTTCCAGATTGTCGAAATTGTTGGTGTAGAGTTGCTCATAGTATGTTCTTATAATTGTTTGTATTTCTTCAGTGTTGGTTGTGATCTCTCCTCTTTCATTCATGATTTTATTTATTTGGGTCCTTTGCCTTTTCTTTTTGATAAGTCTGGCCAGGGGTTTATCAATCTTATTAATTCTTTCAAAGAACCAGCTCCTAGTTTCGTTGATTTGTTCTATTGATTTTTTGGTTTGTATTTCATTGATTTCTGCTCTGATCTTTATGATTTCTCTTCTCCTGGTGGGTTTAGGCTTTCTTTGTTGTTCTTTCTCCAGCTCCTTTAGGTGTAGGGTTAGGTTGTGTATTTGAGACCTTTCTTGTTCCTTGAGAAAGGCTTGTACTGCTATATATTTTCCTCTCAGGACTGCCTTTGCTGTGTCCCACAGATTTTGAACCATTGTGATTTAATTATCATTTGTTTCCATGAATTTTTTCAATTCTTCTTTAATTTCCTGGTTGACCCATTCATTTTTTAGAAGGTTGCTGTTTAGTGTCCATGCATTTGGGTTCTTTCCAAATTTCCTCTTGTGACTGAGTTCTAGCTTCAGAGCATTGTGGTCTGAAAATATGCAGGGAATGATCCTAATCTTTTGATACCGGTTGGGACCTGATTTATGACCCAGGATGTGATCTATTCTGGAGAATGTTCCATGTGCACTAGAGAAGAATGTGTATTCTGTTGCTTTGGGATGAAATGTTCTGAATATATCTGTGATGTCCATCTGGTCCAATGTGTCATTTAAGGCCTTTATTTCCTTGTTGATCTTTTGCTTGGATGACCTGTCCATTTCAGTGAGGGGAGTGTTGAAGTCCCCTACTATTATTGTATTATTGTTGATGTGTTTCTTTGATTTTGTTATTAATTGGTTTATATAGTTGGCTGCTCCCACATTAGGGGCATAGATATTTAAAATTGTTAGGTCTTCTTGTTGGACAGACCCTTTGAGTATGATATAGTGTCCTTCCTCATCTCTTATTATAGTCTTTGGCTTAAAATCTAATTGATCTGATATAAGGATTGCCACCCCAGCTTTCTTCTGATGTCCATTAGCATGGTACATTGTTTTCCACCCCCTCACTTTAAATCTGGGGGTGTCTTTGGGTCTAAAATGAGTTTCTTGTAGGCAGCATATTGATGGGTTTTGTTTTTTTAATCCATTCTGATCCCCTTTGTCTTTTGATTGGGGCATTTAGCCCATTAACATTCAGGGTAACTATCGAGAGGTATGAATTTAGTGCTATTGTATTGCCTGTAAGGTGACTGTTACTGTATATTGTTTCTGTTCCTTTCTGATCTACTCCTTTTAGGGTCTCTCTTTGCTTAGAGGACCCCTTTCAATATTTCCTGTAGGGCTGGTTTGGTGTTTGCAAAGTCTTTCAGTTTTTGTTTGTCCTGGAAGCTTTTTATCTCTCCTTCTATTTTCAATGATAGCCTAGCTGGATATAGTATTCTTGGCTGCATGTTTTTCTCGTTTAGTGCTCTGAATATATCATGCCGGTTCTTTCTGGCCTGCCAGGTCTCTGTGGATAAGTCTGCTGCCAATCTAATATTTTTACCCTTGTATGTTACAGACTTCTTTTCCCAGGCTGCTTTCAGGATTTTCTCTTTGTCGCTCAGACTTGTAAATTTTACTGTTAGGTGACGGGGTGTGGACCTATTCTTGTTGATTTTGAGGGGCATTCTCTGCACCTTCTGGATTTTTATGCTTGTTCCCTTTGCCATATTAGGGAAATTCTCTCCAATAATTGTCTCCAATATAACTTCTGCTCCCCTCTCTCTTTCTTCTTCTTCTGGAATCCCGATTATTCTAATGTTGTGTCATCTTATGGTGTCGCTTATCTCTCGAATTCGCTCCTCGTGGTCCAGTAGCTGTTTGTCCCTCTTTTGCTCAGCTTCTTTATTCTCTGTCATTTGGTCTTCTATATCACTAATTCTTTCTTCTGCCTCATTTATCCTAGCAATAAGAGCCTCCATTTTTTATTGCACCTCATTAATAGCTTTTTTTTATTTCAACTTGGTTAGATTTTAGTTCTTTTATTTCTCCAGAAAGGGCTTTTATCTCTCCAGAGAGGGTTTCTCTAATATCTTCCATGCCTTTTTCAAGCCCAGCTAGAACCTTGAGAATCATCATTCTGAACTCTAGATCTGACATATCACCAATGTCTGTATTGATTAGGTCCTTAGCCTTCAGTATTGCCTCTTGTTCTTTTATTTGTGGTGAGTTTTTCCATCTTGTCATTTTGTCCAGATAAGAGTATATGAAGGAGCAAATAAAATACTAAAAGGGTGGCAAAGACCCCAGGAGAATGTGCTTTAACCAAATCAGAAGAGACCCCAAATCATGGGGGATGAGAAAGAGGTAAAAAGAAGTTCAGAAAAAAGAAAAAAAAATTAAAAAAATAAAACAAATAAAGAAAAAATATAAAAAAGAAAATATATATATATATATTTATTTATTTATATATATAAATATATATTTTATATATATATATAATATATAATAAATATATATTATATATATATATTTATATATATATAAATATATATATATTAGATGAAATAGTTTAAAAACTTTAAAAAAGAAAAGGGTAAAAGTTAAAAAAAATTTAGCCCAAGGAAAAAAAATTAAATTTAAAAAGAATTAAATTAACCACAAGACTTAAGAATCATGGGGAGAAAGCCATGAGTTCCGTGCTTTGCTTTCTCTTCCTTTGGAATTCTGCTCTCCTTGGTAGGTGAACTTGGTCTTGGGTGGATTTCTTGTTGATCTTCTGGGGAAGGGGCCTGTTGTAGTGATTCTCAAGTGTCTTTGCCCAAGGCGGAATTGCCCCACCCTTACCAGGGGCCGGGCTAAGTAATCTGCTCGGTTGGCTTCCGGGAGCTTTTGTCCCCTGAACGTTTTCCATAGAGTTCCAGAGGATGGAAATGAAAATGGTGACCTCCCAGTTCCTGGCCTGGCTCTCAAGCTTGGGCCTCCACTCCTCAGTGTGCCCTCAGAGCAAAGAGCCCAATCACTCCCATCTCCCCGGCCTCTGGCCACGCTCCGAGTTCACCCAGCCTGCGACCAGTTCATGATAACCCCGAGCTGAGAGCTCACTCCTCAGCTCTGTCTCTGTAGCTGGCTTCCCCAGTCTAATACCTGCGAGCTCTGCAACACTCAGACCCCCCACCCCGATCCTTCTGTGACCCCGCAGGACCTGGGGCCACGCTGACCCTGTGTGGGCTTCACCCCAGTTTAGCCTCTGGAGTGATGTCCCCTCAGTGGAGCAGACTTTTAAAAGGCCTGAGTTAGTGCTCCGTTGCTCCGCTGCTTGCCAGGAGCCAGCCCCTCCCCCCACGGTCTATCTTCCTGTCGCTTTGGATTCACTTCTCCACCGGTCCTACCTTTCAGAAAGTGGCCAATTTTCTGTTTCTAGAATTGGTGTTCTTCTTCTCTTGATCTCCCATTGGATTTGTAGGTGTTTGCAATGGTTTGATAAGCTATCTAGCTGATCTCCTGCTACCTGATGTTGTCTCAGCCTGCTACTTCTCCACCATCTTGACTCCTCCCCAACTCTACACAGTTTTTAACAAACATTTATGATTTTGAAATGCGTTTTTTGAATATTAAAACTAGTTCCAATTAAGTGACTGAAGATGCTACAATCAAAAGAGAGCTTCCTCTTCAGGAATTGGGAAAAGATAGAATCATGAGCCAAGTAAAAAGTTGATGTTAGAGGATCATTGCTTTTTGGGGGGGGGGCAGAGAGAACTATAAGAAAATAGATTAATAAAAAAAAAATGTTGGGCTTTGGGCTGAGACTGAACATCGAATAGGTACACTTAGCTCCTCATAGCTTTAGGTTAGAGATTGGACTCTTCACTTAACATTTATGTGATTATTGCATGTCACTGTCTTCTGTTGATCACTCAAAAGGCCACCAGAAAAGCAAGGCTATGAGACTTATTTTGGCACAGAGGTGGGAAGGTGAGAACCACAACGACAGTGCCCTAGAAGTGTCTCAATATAGAAAATTAGGACATAGCCTGTGTGATTTTAAGATAAGCCTTGCAAAGAGAACACTGATGGAGCTTTGGTAGATTTTATGATTTAATAGGATGCATGGGCACAGGAAGGGCTTTGGAAGAAAATTCTGGTGAGAAAGATGTTGTCTTGATAAATAAGATGTTCCTTGGTTCATAGTCTTTTCTTCCAGAAGCAGGTAACTCCTGGAGTAAGTCTGTAAGTAACTTGGGCTTGGTGTCAGCATTTTTAATGGAGAGAAAGGTATTGTTTCACATACTAGCAGAAAGAGTGTATCCAGTCCCTGTGTGTCGGGTTCAGTTCTCCTCACTCAGCGCATTAGAACTTCATTTTTGTCCTCCATAAAAAAATGCTGATAATGTCTTCAGAGAGATCCTGCCTGACCACTCCATGTAAAATGGATCTTCACTCCCTATGTCTGTTATTCCATCTTTGTGTCTATTTGTTTCCCTCATGGTAATTAGCTTTTTAACATCTTTAACTATTGCTTTTCTTAAAATTATTTAACACTTTCTTTTTCACTGAATTATAAGCACCATGAAGTCAGAGTCCATCTCTATCTTGATCACTTTTTACCAACAAACTTTAGCAATGTTTATAGCCCACAGTGGAAATTTACTCTGTTGAATTAATTGAGGGGGCATCTGGGTGTCTCAGTCAGTTAAGCATCTGCCTTCAGCTCAGGTCATGATCCCTGGGTCCTGGGATCAAGCCCCCTAGTCCTAGAGCACCATGCTCAACAGGGAGCCTGTTTCTTCCTCTCCCTTAGTCCCTCCCCCTGCTTGTGCTCTCTCTCTCTCTCTCTCTCAAAAAAAAAAAAAAAAAAAAAAAAAGAGGGCAGGAATAGTGGGACAAAAAATTACTTTTATTACTATAAGCCTTATAGAAACATTTTCATTTAAAATCACTTATATATGTAACTAATAAAATATTAAAGTCATAAAATTTAGAAAACATAACATAATAACTACTTATACAGATAATTTGGTCAAAAGACCTTATTGACAGGGGATAAGCCAAGTATAATATCAGAAGTTCTTTTTTTTTTTTTAAGATTTTATTTATTTGACAGACAGAGATTACAAGTAGACAGAGAGGCAGGCAGAGAGAGAGGGAAGCAGGCTCCCTGCTGAGCAGAGAGCCCGATGCGGGACTCGATCCCAGGACCCTGAGATCATGACCTGAGCCGAAGGCAGCGGCTTAACCCACTGAGCCACCCAGGCGCCCTAATATCAGAAGTTCTATGCTACATTCCCATCACCCTCCATCCCACAGACCACCAGCTATGGTGAGCTTTCTTTAAACACACCTTGCTCTTTCATGATTTCATGTCGCTGCAACATGCTCTTCCTTTATGTCCTTCTGTAATTAATACACCTACTGGAGAACTCCTATTCAATCTTAAAGATCCACTTTGGAGGGCTGCTTCTTTATGAATTGCTTTCCTCCTGCTTGACAACTGCTAGGAGCACTTTTTTTTTTTTATTTTATTTTTTCAGTGTTCCAAGATTCATTATTTATGCACCACACCCTGTACTCCATGCGATACATGCCCTCCTTAGTACCCAACACCAGGCTCACCCATCCCCTGACCTCCCTCCCCTCCAAAACCCTCAGTTTGTTTCTCAGAGTTCACAGTCTCTCATGGTTTGTCTCTCCCTCCGATTTCCCCCCAACTCACTTCTCCTCTCCTTCTCCCAATGTCTTCTGCATTATTCCTTATGCTCCACAAGTAAGTGAAACCATATGATAATTGACTCTCTCTGCTTGACTTATTTCACTCAGCATAATCTCCTCCAGTCCCATCCATGTTGATACAAAAGTTGGGTATCCATTCTTTCTGATAGAGGTGTAATACTCCATTGTATAAATGGACCATATCTTCTTTATCCCTTCATCTGTTGAAGAGCATCTTGGCTCTTTCTAGAGTTTGGCAACTGTGGCCATTGTGGCTGGGAACATTGGGGTACAGATGGCCCTTCTTTTCACTACGTCTATATATTTGGGGTAAATACTCAGTAGTGCAATTGCAGGGTCATAGGGTAGCTCTATTTTTAATTTCTTAAGAAATCTCCACACTGTTTTCCAAAGTGGCTGCACCAACTTGCATTCCTACCAACAGTGTAAGAGGTTTCCCCTTTCTCCATATCCTCTCCAACACATGTTGTTCACTGTCTTGTTAATTTTGGCCATTCTAACTGGTATAAGGTGGTATCTCAATGTGATTTTGATTTGAACTAGGAGCACATTCTTTGTGCACCCTGCGTACTTTGAACTCATAGGGGAGATCAAATCTTTTTTTTCCTCTACTCTCTTAGTTTCAGTTTCTGGGACCCAAGACAAACTGAAAAAAGATTATCAAAAGAGGAAAAGTTTAACTATGTACATATGCATGGGAGTTTAAAAAAGAAATAAAAGACTCAAGGAGAAGGCCAGATGATTGAGACTTTTTTACCATCTTAGCTGCACAAGGGGAAAAGGTTTTGGGTTGCTGGGAAGGAAGGGCTAGTTATGGGGAAGTAAGGGGAGGAAGTGTGTGGTAAATAAGGTTTATCTTGTTCACAGAATCTCTCAGGTGCTAAGGGCTGTCTCCAGAAATAGCGGTCTTCCGCTATTACAAAGACAGCTTTACAAATGGAAATTTATTTAATTAATACAAATTTCCTTTACAAAGAAGGAAATTTATACTTTATTTTTACACAGTTTATGGAGAGGTGAAGAGCTTTTCTTGCATCTGTGGTTTTGAATGGCTTTTAGCTCAAAATAATTCGTATGCCAAAGTGGCATATTTTGGTTTCCTTCAAAGTGTTGACGCTCTCCCTTGTCCACTAGAAGGTTTTATCTACAGCCAGTGTTCTTGAAATGAGGGAAACAGGTCAACACTGGAGATGATTAAGGCAAATTCATCACCTCTACTGGACAAACAATGCAAAAGTGTTCTTACTGAGAGATTCAAAGCATCCTTTTTACTGGTAAAAACAGTATTTGTTTTAATAGATAAAGAAACTGAGTTTTGGTTGCTGAAATTTAAGAGAATTATTCTCTTTTCTCGAATTATTGCAATTTTAAATCTATTTCCCCACCTGATTTTTTTTTTTTTTTCCAAGCGAAGGTTAACTTTCTTTGATTGGTCCAAACGCAATTATCCTACTTGGAAGCACATTTGTTAAGGTTACTTTAAAAAAAAAAAAAAAAAAGTTATTTTAAATTCAGCTATTTTCATTCTTAGTTGGCTGAGTCTGAATGTTAATGTAGTTCATTTGGCCCTTCAAATGACTTTGTTTCAATAATGTGTTGATGACAGCTATTTGCTGGTTCACATTTAAATTCTTTTTGCCTGGGCTATTTAAATTGTAATTGGCACTGACAGCCAGTGGTCACAAAGAGACCATGGCTACAGGACAAGTATTCTTAGCAACAGAAAAATGATGGGGGAAAAAGTCACTATAGCAGAAACACCAGGGAAAGACTTAATACAGTTTGATGAACATCTAGCATATGTGTTTAACACTACAAAAATTATACTTTGTCTCAACAGCACTATTCATCAATCTCATTACTCCTACTGGTAAGAGGATAGTTAAAAACCATCCTACCAGTGGCGCCTGGCTGGCTTAGCCTGTAGAACATGCAACTCTTGATTTTGAGGTTGTGAGTTTGAACCATGTTGGGTGTAGAGATTATTAAACAAAAACAAAAACAAAAAACCTGCAATAATAACAGCAACCTCTGAAGTGTCATTCTCTTGTGATGATCTAAATATGACTTATTGCTTTGGGGGTTTTTAATATGGTTTTGGGCAGTACTCACTAAGCACCTACATTGTTCTGAATATTTTTCATAAAATAAATTTTCAGTATTGCAATAGAAACCGTCAAGTTTTCTGTTTCCTTTCCTTTGTCAAATACACTTATACTATCCCATCCGTCATTTTAGCACTAAATATTCAGCTGCATTTTGCTACATCCAATCAACTCTACAGATTCAAACTGCTCCCTTAACTTTTAAGTGATATAGGTACATTGAATGGACACAATACATACATATAAGATTGAGTTTAAAATCCCTTACCTCTTGGGGTGCCTGGGAAGCTCAGTCACTTAAGTGTCTGACTTTGGCTCAGGTCATGATGTCAGGGTCCTAGTGATGCAGTTTTAGAATGGAGGTGAGGTGTAGTGGGGTGAGGTCCGGAGCCAACATTCAGAAACAACTCTTGAGATGTCTTCAGGGCAAAAAGATGGTTTTATTAAGCGAGGGGTCAGAACCTGTGGGCAGAAAGAGCTGCTGCCCTGAGATTTGTGGGGGCTTGGGGGGGGGCACTGATTATATACTTTGGAGTTGGGGGAAGTAAAGATAAGGGAAGTTCCAAAAGGATTTTAATATGCTAAAGAAGACTCCCTGGATACCTGAGGCCTTACTTACTATGGTCAAACTAAGGTTGTATTTCCCTCTAAAGAGCATTAACATTAAGACAGTCTACCTGCCTCAATTATTTGTCTATGGGCTGTAGGTTATATGAACATTTAATTTTTTTAAAAGATTTTATTTATTTATTTGACAGAGAGAGAGATCACAAGTAGGCAGGGAGGCAGGCAGAGACAGGGTGGGGGGAGCAGGTTCCCTGCTGAGCAAAAAGCCCGATGCAGGGCTCAATCCCAGACAGAGGCTCAACCCACTGAGACATCCAGGTGCCCCAACGGACATTTAATTTTATCTACATTTCATTCTGCCTTTGTTTCCCACTAGGATCCAGCTGCACTGCATCAGGTTGCCCCCTCAGCGGGGAGTCTGCTTGTCCCTCTGCCCCTCCCCCTGCTTGTGTGCATGCTCCTTCTCTCTTCCTCTCTCTCTCAAATAAATAAAAAAGATATTTAATTTTTTTTTTTTTACCTCCTGTGAATATAAAGGTAAAAAAAGATGAACTCTAATGATGAGCAGTGTTTGGGCCACAGTTAGGCCCCTTTATTACAAACTAGTGAGTAACTCTACCAGTTGCATGTGAAAGGTACTAGAATATGTCACCCCAAAATATGTCTTTTTGGCATATGGATTATTTTGAACCAAAGACCGTTAAGATCCAACAGATGCAGGAAAAGCTCTAAAAATAGGGCATGTTTTCCTTTTGTAAAGGAAATTTACATTTATAAAGAAAATTCAATTCGTAAACCATGTCTCCCTCCTTCTCCTCTACCTAAAGGCAGATTCTTAATGACTTATCAATGATGACAGCACCAGTCACCTGTGTAAGCAACCTTACTGATAAGACTTGTTTACCACATTTTTCTTGATCACCTCCCATAACTTTCCTCTTCCACCCAGAAGTCAAAAACCCATTTTGTTTAGCCAAAGATGGTATATAAGCCCAAGTTCTAACCTACCCTCAGGGTTACTCGACACTGTATACTCCCGTATGGATGCACAATGCATTTTGTAAAAGAATTCTATAGTTTTTCCCTTGTTAATCTATCTTTTGACAATCTAATCTACAGTGTCCCAAGCAGAGAACCTTAGCTGGGTAAAGGAAAAAGCTATTTTTCCCCCTTATATACACATATTCCCGGTTGCTAAAACTCACCTCCCTCCAACATTTGTCTATGCCTTTACCTACCCCAGATACCAATCGCACAACAATTCCAGTAAGAATTTACCTTTTCATAATTGGATGCTGAGTGAAGACAGATATATTTTGGCAGAATAAATTTTGCAGCTCCTTATACGAAGAGAGATCTTTATCTTTACTCTAAAGGCCTAACATAATACGATAAATATCTGTTAATGACCGTAGTAGAAGGTCTCTAAAATGCTACTGCATGATGCATCACTTCAGAAGAATTTAGGGAATGGTTAAAATGATATTTTACAACTAGCTATTGACATGGACATTTCTAAAATTAATTTCTTGTAGAGTGAGAAAAGATACTATATGAAAGATTTGTCAATACAGGTCTACTTATAAAGCTATTTCAGTGGAAGAATAGAACATGGGTATTTCCAAGACACCAGCTACGAGGCCATTTCAGAAGACCAGGACCAGGAGCTCAGTCTTAAATCGACTGTGGCTCTTGGAAGTAAGGAAAAGAAGTTTGATTTAAAAAAAGGTATAGAGGCGCCTGGGTGGCTCAGCGGGTTAAGTCTCTGCCTTCAGCTCGGGTCATGATCTCAGGGTCCTGGGATCGAGCCCCACATCGGGCTCTCTGCTCAGCAGGAGGCCTGCTTCCCCCTCTCTCCCTGCCTGCTGCTCTGCCTGCTTGTGATCTCTCTCTCTCTCTGTCAAATAAATAAATAAAATAAAATAAAATAAAAAGGTATACCCTCCACCATTTGCTTATAAATGGAGACCCAAAGCTATCTACTGAACATTAAAGGAATTATTTTTCTTAGCTAAAATAATAGGTGAGTTTATCTTACTGTGTTTCTTTTACTTAACACTTTTAAGAACCTAAAAGCTATTGCTGTACATATGAATGTCATCCTTTGAATTCTGTCTTTACATGAAATTTTAAGCAAATATGACACTGTTTTGACATTATAAGTTCACTTCCTCTGAATAATGTACTATTACTACATTTTGTTTCTGTGAAAGCATCATTAGGTTAATGTACAATATGCATAAGGGATATGATTCAATAACTACAATATTTTCAACTTCAATCCTTTGACATAGGCAAAATGAATAAAATAATGATAGGACAGTCTTAAATTTAGATACATTCTGAAATGCGAAGTTATAAATAAAGTAATTTAAATATAGTAAGAAATTAAAAACCATAACTTTTAGAAGTTTGGGAATATACCCAAAAAGATAATTGTGTCTCTCTCTCTCTCTTTCAAGATTTATTTATTTATTTATTCATTTGACACCCAGAGAGCACAAGCAGGCAGAGGAAGAGAGAGAAGCAGGCTCCCTGCTGAGCAAGGAGTCCAATGTAGGGCTTGATCTCAGGACCCTGGGATCACCATCTGAACACAAGGCAGACGCTTAACCAACTGAGCCACCTCCACATGCCAAGATAATTGTTTCTAACAGACTAAGTTAGTGATCATGCAGTCAGAAAAATTTTAAAGGATCTATCACAATGAAAAGTTATTTCTTCCATCTTTCTTCTTTTGCAGGCCGTTACTTTAAAATGAGCCATCCACTTTGAATTACAGGTTAGGCATTGTTTCTCTTAATTGTATTCTGATGATATAACATTGAGAAAAATGAAAGGGACAATGATGAAGCAGAGAAAGGTAAAAGAAAAAATATGTTTTCCCATTATCTGCGTTTGACTAAGGTGTTAATAAATGTTACTTATAATTAAATTAGATCAGTTTTTCTTTTTTTTCTTTAAAGATTTTATTCATTCGAGAGAGAGGGAAAGAGAATGCATGTGGGGCAGGGAAGAGGCAAGCAGAGAAGCAGGCTCCTGCCTGAGCAGGGAGACTGACATGGGCTTCTCTCTATTCCAGGACCCTGTGATCCTGACCTGAGCTGAAGGTAGACACTTAACCACCTCACCCACTCAGGTACCTCTCTTTTTTTTCTTTTCATTTTTTCTTTTTTCTCCTTAAGTAAACTCTACCCCCAACATGGGGCCTCGAGCTCAAGACCTCAAGGTCAAGAGTAGCATGTTCTACATACTGAGCCAGCCAGGTGCCCCTAGAGCCTTTATTTTAAACAAAATATAAATATTTGAAGACATATTTTAATTGGTTAGTTAAAAAGTCCTGATTTGGGGATAGCTGGGTGGCTCAGTCATTTAAGTGTATGCCTTTGGCTCAGGTCATGATCTGAGAGTCCTGGGATGGAGTCCCATATCAGACTCCTTGCTCAGCAGGGAGCATGCTTCTCCCTCTGCCTGCTGGTCCCCCGGCTTGTGCGCGCTCTCTCTCTCTCTCTGACAAATAAATCAAATCTTTCAAAATAAATAAATAATAAATAATAAATAAAATTTAAAAATCCTGATTTCCCTTGCCTAAAAATTTTCCCTCTCTCATATTTCTCTATTTCTGTCATTTACACAGCCCCAACTGGTTGAGTATTAGTTTGCCTTTCATAATGTATTTTTTAATTGGCTTTTCCTTAAAAACTGTTTTCAAAGACATGACAGAGCTTATGTCCTATTTAAAAGAAAATCTCATAGGATCACACTGAAGCATTACTCTGGCAAATGAAGTCTCATAAGAAATTTTATTCTAATACCAAAGAACAGCTTTAAACCAATTTATATTCAGTCTCATCTGTAATCACTTAAGTCATAAGTATTATACCCTCTAGCCCCTCTTTCATCTCCCAGTGATTCTATATAACAACAGCAAGCTGTTTTCAGGAGGACAAAAGCTCATTTGAAGGGTTTCAGAATTAATGGATGCCTTTGAGAGTTTATTTCATTCACAAAATGACAAGATTACCCAGTCCTTGGATGTATCAACCACTGCCATGAAATTTTACCCTATCTGTGCAGAAGGGGACACACACACACACACACATACCCCAAACTGATTTGTTTATTCATTTAATTAAGATTTATTTACTTACTATGTGTCAGGTAATGTTCTAGGCAAATGAGAAGAAAATGCACCTTGTAAAATTTGGAGCCCAATACACCTAGGATTAAATATTGATTCTGCTATTTATTAACTGAGCATGTAATAAAGAATTTGGCTGGCCTTTGTCTCTGGTTCCTGGGAGCTAGCTTCTAAATCCTTGGAATTTCCTAAGTGAAAGGAGTGTTTTTGTTTTTCATGTTCAGCCTCTGGGACCACACCTGGAGAGTTTATGTTAACAAGGACCTCTAGAGAGGGTATACTAATGAAATATCTCAGGATGGGGGCAGGCCATGGCAGAAAGACCAAGGGAAAGATTAGATGCTTGGGGCTTTGAACCACTGTACTATCAGCCTGAACTCCAGGGGGAGTGGATGCTGAGTTCAAACACTTGGACAAAGATTCAACCAATCCTGTCTACATAATGAAGCTTCATTGAAAATTCAAGACACTAAAGTTCAAATGAGTTTCTTGAGTTGGCAATATGCCCTGAACACATTGATGTCAGGAGGATACAGAATCCCTGATCAGTGATTTCTGTGAGTCTAGCAAACTGTAGAAATTTGGGTGGTTTTGCAGAACTGCTAAATTTGAAGTTGATGTTAGAAGTCTTGGGGAGACTTGGTGATCTGGAGAACTGTGCCCTAAACCCCAAGTTTGGCTAATTCGAGGTACTAAGAAATCTTCTTTGGCAAATTACTTATCGTTCTTAACTCTTATTTTTCATATCTTCAAAATAAGTAAAATAATAGTACCTAAGTCCCTGATGTTGTAAAGTTGAAATAGTCTCATGAAGTATTTATGCTATGTCTTGTATATAATAGGATCTCACTTATGATTTATTAATATTGGTTAGGAATTTTAAAAATATATTATCTTATGAATGAAAGATTCTTAATGAAAAGCTCTCTTAGAGCTCACAAAGCAAAGGATGTACCAATTTCCATGCATCCAGTCTTTGATTTGTTTATCTTGTCTGTCAGATATGAGAACTCCATCTAGAAACATCACATCACCAGGGCCAGTGACTTGAATATCATTAACAGTCTTAGGCCTGTGACTAGTTCTTTCAAAGACAAAAAACAAACAACAATAATAAAAAAAAAAAAAAAAAAAAACCATGAGAAATATAGGACAGAGAGCTCCATCACAAATTTCTAAGATTTCACAAAAGGTCAAATTACTCTGAAAAGTAGCAACTAAGAAACTACAGTGACATAATAAATTCACTGGATCAGAAACAAAAGACTTTGCTCAGAGCTTCGATTTCGACAGGACGTCTTTACTACTTTCGGCTCTGTGGGACTGGAAGTGGTCCTTACCCACCTAAAAACGCAACTGAGATGCCTGTTATTAGAACTGAAGTGAATATTAAGTAAAGTGGTACATACAAAAGAGCATCAGAAACTATGTTTTATTTAGTGTGTGTAATCATTGATTTGGACACATAATGATATTCTAATATGGAGGTAAAAATACTTTCAAGCAGTGAGATGGAAACCCAAGTGCTTAATTTAATTATGATGAGAATATTAGGTAAAATAAAGTTGCCATTGAGAAGTAAATCCCTACAGTTGTGATTGATGTCATTTAAGGATGAATCCCAGAGTATTATATTAAAAAAAAAAAAAAAGAAAGAAAAGAAAAAAGAAAGAAAGAGAAAAGATTAAAAGCAGGCTACAAGCCTGATGTTCCCACAAAGATGTTCTATTTAGTCTACAGGGTTTAAATAAAGGGGAAAATAAATAAATAAATAATACCCTTTTTATTTTCAGCTATATTTGACCCATATTCCCCAGTGACAGCTATCAATTGGGGAAAAAAGGAGTCATTTTTCCACTGTTCTCACTCAGGCCCAATCTCTTCATTTTCATCACTGACCTAATACCTATAGGCATGTGCGTCTCTGACTCATTTCATAGAGCTGAGTAACTTCTAGAATCAGAGTGTTTATGAATGGTAAAAACCAAGATAGACATGGTCAAAGAGGACAGGAGATCAAAGAATCTTTGTTAAGAACAGAATGATTCACAAGTCAGGGTAAGGCAAAGCAGGGAGGAGAAGGAATTAGAGTTCAAGCACCTAGAAAGCCTTGCAACATAATGCCCTCTTGGCCCCAAATTCTTGCTCTATCTGCGGAAGAATCCAATAGCTGTAAGTTTAGCCTGGCCTCCAGGAAGAATTCCCCATAAAGGAAGCTGCAGCTGTGGTTGGGCAGGTCTTGATTATCCCCCTCCATGCAGAACTATGACATGTAACTTATCTGATTTTACATTGGTTAACCCAGCTCTCTGTAAAGACCCCTCCTCAATTCTTACTAAAATACGGGAAATAATTTCTAATTTATGTTGATAACGGGGGCTGTGATAATCATGAAAACTTTGACAATCAGAATGAATACATTCACACCATAAAGGAGGCCAAGAAATGTGCCTTTTTATTCAGGATACTCAGTGTGAATTGAATTCCCGTTCCTACCTCAAAAATATGCTAGCCCTCTGATATCTTGAAAATTATAAGCAAGGGCTTCTACTGTGATAGAGAAATTAAGACGGACTGTTCGGTGGAATAATGGTGGCTGAATGTACATGAGTGCTCTTCAACCTGATTGTTAGGATCACATTGGGACACTGAGGGAGTGGAGTGAATTCATAGCCCTCAGTTGGCAGCTCTTGTTAACAGCCATATTTCTGAGGGCGGTGACTCATATCCACAAGGTTATATTATATAGTAAGAAAAAAATAGCAGAAGCCAACATCTGAGTTCCTTCACTCATGTATTCATTAAATAATTTATCCAATGGACACCTGGGTGGCT
This sequence comes from Martes martes, assembly GCF_963455335.1. Classification (NCBI taxonomy): domain Eukaryota; kingdom Metazoa; phylum Chordata; class Mammalia; order Carnivora; family Mustelidae; genus Martes; species Martes martes. The sequence continues at coordinate 122,327,048 of NC_137889.1, read as the reverse complement.
CAGTCAGTTCAGCATCTGCCTTCAGCTTAGGTCATGGTCCCAGGGTCCTGGGATGGAGTCCTGCATCAGGCTCCCTGCTGAGCAGGGAACCTGCTTCTTCCTCTGCCTCTGCTGTTCCCCCTGCTTGTGCTCTCTCTGTCTCTGTCTCTCTCTCTCTCTGACAAATAAATAAATAAAATCTGAAATAAATAATTTATCCAAATCTATCATTTGGTAAACTCATATGAATTCAGTGACCATTTTAAGAATTACAAACTTCAAGGAACTTAACATTCACTAAGAAAATCTATGTAAGCTTTTTGTAGTTAAATATCTAAGGAGCATTATTGATAACAACAAGCTGCTCTGACTTTCCAGATGAGGAAAAGTCTGTAGTATTTTGCAGGCGTATGCTAGAGAAAGTGCAACCTGAGTAATGGAGTTCTTGGGTAGCCAAACGACACAAAGGTTGTGATAACACACGCTTTTGCTTCAAACTCCTTCAAGATTTCCCATACCAAATGGTAAGGAACCTTTTATTAAGACATACCAGACACTGAAAATCAGGTTCCAAACTCAATTCCAGCTTTATCCATGACTGTTCCCTGGCTATGTCTATCATTCCAGACTGTTTCCATTACCCAGACGGGATGTGTGTTTGCAAACCTCCATGTCATCTTTCGTGCTGCTCCTGCTGCTTTTCCCTACTCTGTGTGCTTTGTGAAGTCTAGCAGACCCTTTGGGGTGCAACTCAAATACCAGGAAAGTGGCAACCTGTTTCCAGTTCCTTCTCTCTGAAGGAAGTGTCAGCCCCTTCTCTGTGCTCATGCTGAGCCAAGACTGCAGAAGTTAGGGTCATCTCCATCAATAACCCCTAATTCTTTTTTTTTAATTAATTTTTAAAAATTTTTTATAAACATGTAATGTATTTTTATCCCCAGGGGTACAAGTCTGTGAATCGCCAGGTTTACACACTTCACAGCACTCACAATAGCACATACCCTCCCCAATGTCCATAACCCCACCCCCCTCTCGTAATAATCACTAATTCTTTATGAGAACAACTGATTTCTTTTAGTTTCATTTTACTAGCTATGCAATGACACTGCATGTTGTTGCCACTGAGCATTTTAGTACAACATATGCATTAATAATATAACACTATCCTATTATATTATGAGTAGTGTTTACTTGGCTCTTCCTTTTTACATGGTGAACTCTTCTAATTCAACAAATATTTTTGAATGCTTACTTTTGTGCCAGGTAATGCACCTGAGGTAAGCCACTGCATTTTGCCTTAGATCTACAAAATGGTTTATAGTCTCCAGTTGGAGCCTTCAAGAACTAAATTTTTTTAAAAATCCTGCATACTTTCATATAATCTAAGTCAAAAACTCTAGAGAATTATTTGCTTTCCGATAATTAACTCTTTTCCTTTCTACAGTTATTTCCCTTTCTTTGCTTTCTTTATTCCTTTCTTTTTATTTTTTAAAAAGATTTTATTTGTTTATTTATTTGTCAGAGAGAGAGAGTGAGAGAGTGAGCAGAACCAGGGGAAGAAGCAGGCACAGGGAGAAGCAGGCTCCCTGCAGAGCAAGGAGCCCAGTGTGGGACTCCATTTCAGGACTACAGGATCATGACCTGAGCCAAAGGCAGATGTTTAACTGACTGAGCCACCCAGGAACCCCTTGCTTTTATTTTCAATGTAAGTTTTTTATCTTCTTCTGGGTTAAAGACTCTATCCTGGATAAACAACGTTCTCACAAGTCAAAACACTGGAATAGTACTATTTCCTTGTCCTTAAGTGTTAATAATAGGTACATCTTGGCCTACAAATTCCCCCTAAAGTCTACCTGTTCCTGAATCTCCTTCTTCGAGATTCTAATTAGATGAAGTTATTTCAAAGTTTTTCTCCATTCAGCATGTTTAAAAATAATTTCTAATTTAATAGTACAGTACAGGCAAAGCACTAGAGAAATTAGGGGATGGGCACCTGGGGAGATCAGTGGGTTAAGCATCTGCCTTAGGCTCAGGTCAGAGATAAAGCCCCCCAGGCATTGGGCTCCTTGTATGTTCCCTCTCTCTGACAAATAAATAAAATAAAATAAAAATAAATAAATAAATAAATAAATAAATAAAATCTTTAAAAAAAGAATTAGGGGGAATAAAAGGGATCAAAAAAGTTAAGTTGGTATTTCCTGTGAGCCTCAGGGTTTAAAACGATTCCAGCAGAACAGGGAGAAAAATAAGAAAGTAATTCCTCGTAGGAAAAATAGCATGGACTTTAAGAAAAATACTTTCTAAATCAATGGAAAAATAACATGAATTCAGAATATAATTTAAAACTAGAGAATATATGACTAATTTTAGCAAGCACTACAAATTTCAAAACACACTTCTTTGCTGATCATCTAAAATACTCTAATTCGTGTAGACATAAAATGAGTCTTTGAATATGAATTTTTTTAGGTTTGGATTGCACAATTCCAATCAGTAACAAGAAATCATTGTTGATTAAGACTGACAGAAATAGAAGTTTAAATTATATATGTATGATATATGAGCTGTCATCAACTTTTACCAAATGAATGCTAAATCACTCAGAATATTTCAGAGCACATTTTTTTTTTTTTACATATGATATATCATTTGCAATAAACAGACTGATATACAACTTTTCCCTGATGGCATGTGTGTGAAAATGATCCCAGTGATCCTAAAATTATTTTTCTAGAGAGGAAACTAAATACAAGAAATAGACAAATTGGCAGAAGCCTACATGTTCAGACCAACAAGAAACCTGGCTTTGGACAAGTAAGAATTTTAGTTAAAATTTCAAAATGTAATTGTAATTGCTGCTCTATTTCTTCCAGCTCTGCTGACTCATTGTCATCACATGTAGTTTCGAGGTTATTCTAGGATTCTTCATTTCTTATCCTGACTGTTGCTTCATTTCCTTACTATGCAATGCTTAAAAAAAAAAAAAAAAAATTGCTCATATAATTAGATCATTACAAAAATTAGAATCTGAATAGTTTGCACTATAAATCTAGGATACCAGACTTTAAAATTTATTTAAGGTTCTAACTGCAAGCTTCCATTATTAAAGTTTTTGTGTCAAACTTATATTTTAGGTCAACTTTTTACAAAAAAAAAAGGCATTTAAGCCCCATGATCTATTAATAAATATAAGCTTGTTAATGACTCAGATATTCATTTACATTTCAAGGAGCTCATTTGGTATACTTCAAAGAACAAGAATCTTAGAAACAAAAAAGATCCGAGTTTCACTCCTGGCTCTGCCAATTACTAGCTGTGATTACTCACACAAATTATGAGTACTCTAACAACTGAGACCTGGGGGGGGTGTGTAGGGAGAATGGAGGTAAAATTGTCTTTTGTAATTAAAAGAAAAACTATTTGTAAAGCAAACGGCACATTAGGATCATTAACATAACTGGCACACATTTAATATTGGTTATTCTCTTTTATAAAGAAAGATTTGTTTAATCTGTTTAATTTTTAAATAGACTGTTTTGGCATCCTATCATCCAAATTTCAAGTTGGAAATGAATGGATTTAAATTTCAAATAGCCTAAAAAAATCCATACAAAAGGTAATAATACTCAACACACACATAAACACCTATTCAGTCTGCCTTCAGTTATCCCATTAGGACATTAGTCACATAATCTAATGACATTGACATTTGCAAATAACTTTGAAAATTCTCACTTAAAATTTTCTTCACAGTATTTTCTCCTGAAATTGTTCAATAGTATTAAAAATATTCCCACTTTATGAGAAGTTTTTTTAACAAGTATTAGAAGTAATTCAGAAAAAAAAAGCAGGAAAGAATTTGATGAAAAATAAATCGTACTAATTTTGTTAAATATAAGATATATAAAATAATGAAGTTGAGCTGTATGGAGTACAAATTCACTTCACTTACTAATTAGATAAACCTATTTTTTAACTATACAAAATCATACTAGATGTATTTGCTTTTATAAAAGGACAGATCTAATGATGTGAAGTTTATTTCACACATCATATAGTTACCTTAAGAACATCTGGGGATATGTTATATAGGTACTAATTAGAGTGATAAAAAGAATCCATGCTTACTCTGGCATTTGGGCTTTTATTGAGAGACTCTTCAAGTCTCTGAACACCCCCTAATTTTGTGTATGCCTGAGTCGTAACTATGGTTGTAGCCAAGTAAAAACAGATGATAGAAGAGGTAAAACACAGTTGTTGGGACCATATTGGGGAAAATTCTCCTTGTAAATGTAAGAGGGAATTATTTGCAGTCTCTTTCAACAAGTATTTATGGAGCATCTGCTCAGTGTTCAGAACTGTGCTATTTGGCACTGTATCTTTTTTCTAAACTTGGATATTCCAGTTAAAGATCTTTAACTGTCAAGGAGAAATATTTAGTCTTTCTTTGGGAAATTCGTTGCCAAAATGCTTAAAATGGTATTTGAACTTAAGGACAGTTTCATTTCTGCTAAGTTTGAGTAAACCTCTATTTTACAAAGTAACCAATTATCAATTTTTAGAAGCTCTTTCTATTCTACTTATAAATCATAAATTGTAGCAAATAAGTCATGAGCATGATGGTCTATAGAATAATTTTAAAAATGTTCAATTATATACTTGTTTAGATAGAATGGACAGAAACTTCATCTTACTAGTACACTTAATACCTTGAACAAAACCTTGTACATACATAAAGGCATTCAGTAAATATTTATTTTTTTAAAAAAAGATTTTATTTATTTATTTGACAGAGAGATAAAGAGCACAAGTAAGCAGAGCGGCAGGCAGAGGGAGAGAGAGAAAAAGGCTCTCTGTTGAGCAGGGAGCCTGATGAGGGGTATGATCCCAGGACCCTAGAATCATGACCTGAGCCAAAGGCAACTGCTTAACCAATTAAGCCACCCAGGCACCCCTCAACCAATATTTCTTGAATTGTTCTGAATTTACCATCAGTTCAGAATGAGTTTGAAATAAATGACAAACGTAAGAAAGTCAAATGCTGTTTTCTACAATAATATTTAAAGTCTAGGAGACAAAGGGAATAATAGAAACACCAACCATAGTTAGGGTATTGACTATATGATGGAAAAGATCATGTATACACACAAAAAATAAAACAGTTTTATTTTCCATTTGCTGTAGGAATCCTTCAAGGAAAGTCTTCTCTAGGTATTTACAACATATTATATATATCCTTACAGTTTGGGGAAAAATTTTTTTCTTTTCCTTTCTTTCTTTATTTTTTTGGGGGTGTTCTATTAAAAACACAAGTTGAGGATGTGTTTCATAAAAAGCAAAGCAAAGTATCTCAAAAAAAAAAAAAGATAAGAGAAAGAAAGAAAGAAAAAGGAAGGAAAGGAAAAGGAGAGAGTCACATAGACATTATTTGAAGAGAATCTGGATGGACCTATGTAACTCTTGATTTATTCAATATCTTAAAGCAAGGGAATAAATCTCAAATTTTATATTGGTGCCATCTTGGAAGTATAATAAAGTCCAATACCCAACGCAAGTAAAGAAATTATTTTACTGGTCAGCAGATCACTAAACTCTGGAAGGCACTAAATTTAAGCACCAAAAAGATGACTAGGTAATTTAATGCAGTGAAAGAATGAACACACAGTTGACCATTACTTGACCTCTGTTATCAAGCAGAAAGGACTATATTTTACCATGTGCCACAGCTTGATTCACATAGAGATTAAGCTCTCATGTAATCAACTTTGCTTTTGAGGACTTAATCACACGGTGGCATGAGACACATTCTATCTCACTACTTCAAAATGAAGGGAACACTGTTATTTCTGTTCTATATAATGGAAATGAGACTAAAGTACAAAAGACCAACAAGTCAAATGACATTTCTGCTTTTAAAAAATAGCACATTAAAAAGCATTATAATGTCATTTCTTACCCACATTTTAGTTAGAACACAATTTAAAATAACTTGATCTGAATTTAGAAAAGGGTGGTGAACACTATAAAACTAAACTCTTGTGTTCAGTATAGAGTACCAAATCCTCAAGATTCAGTGTTTGTGAAAAACAATCATGAGCAGTGAATTCCTATTTTTTTTTCAAATATAATACATATGACATAATATTCACAAAAAGTACAAAGTAATCCATTAGTATTTTGAGATTTTTAACAGGTCAGTTAAACTATTTTGTTGAGTGCTACAATAATTAGCTATCACTGTTGGTAAGCAATTTTCAATATAATTGATATATTAACAGCTATAGCATAAATAGGAGAAGATGTAAATTATACTATTCTTAGTTTTTATTGATTATTCTCTCAGTCTCAAGAAAGAACATTTTTAAAAAAATTTTTTAAAAGATTTTATTTATTTATTTATTTGTCAGAGAGAGAGAGAGGGCACAAGCAGGGGGAATGAAGGAAGGAGAAAGAAGTAGGCTCCCCACTAAGCAGAGAGTCTGATGGGAGGCTTGATCCCAGGACCTGGAGATCATGACCTGAGCCAAAGACAGATGCCCAACCAACTGAGCCACCAAGATGCCCCTCAAGAAAGAACATTTAAATGAAAGTAAAGGTGACATTATTTTAGGGGAAAGTCTTAAGTTGTTCTTAACTAATATCTGTAAATAATTTAATTTCTATTAATAACATTACTTGTGACACACTTCACAGAAGATACTAATATGCAAGAGCACTATGCAATAATGGGAATGTGGAAAGCCAATGCATTTCAGTCATAAACATTTTTAATTAGATAGAAAAAAAAAGGTTTTCATTACATACATAAATTACCTACAGCTGGGAGAAAAGTGTCATTCTGTGTGTCACAATTAGTTGGTCCATACTGAAGAAATTTTGATCATTGCGTTGTGGGATACTAGACAAATTTTTCACTTGGAAGATAATTCTATATAATATTAGTCCATATTAGCCTAAATTAGCCTGAAATTCCTTCTAAATTATTTTGAATATAAAGAAGCAGCAGATTTAACTTTTGGTTTTATGCCATCAGATACGATTTCTAATACTGAGATTTCCTTTTGTTACCTAGGCTAATATAAGGTCAGATCAGTTAATCTTCGCATGGTAGGATTATGTATGACTTATTTTATCTGTCATGTTTTTGGAACTTTCCAAATTTTCTACAAGGAATATAAATATTCATTAAATAAAATATATAATAAAATCAATTTACACATATATGTGTATAGACCTACTTGTATATATATGTGACTATACCTATTTATATATATATATATATACACACACACACACACACACATATAGAGAGAGAGTAATCAGATGAAACACTAGACAAGACAAATTTTTAAAACATATGTTGAATGCTGATCATTATTCTTGTTTGTTCAAGTGAAATAAGCACATTTTCTTCTTGCTTGGAGATTGAAGCTTATTGATATTAGTGAAACTATTGAACACAATGTAAAATCAAAGGACAAGACCAGGAAAAACTGAACAGCAATCATGTCTTTTACATCTAGATGAATGAATGCAATATATTCATTCTTTAGGTAGTTGTAATACTGGAGTTTGGAACAATTTATGAATCTTTAGATAAAATGGGAATTGGGGAAATGTCAAGTAACTAACTGATAAATATAATAACTTACAGTGTGCAATAATTATTATAATATATAACATATAATTAAATTTAATTATTTGTAATTTAGTATGTGTTTAATTTTGTATATTTACTTCACATAAAAAGAAATATTTCACAACATAAAGAAATAAATGATGAATAAATTATATACTATGGTAAATATAACTAATAAATAAGACTACTTAAAAATCAGGGAGACATGAGTTCTGAAGGTAAGAGAAGTACATAAAAATTATCTTGACCAAAAAAATGCTTATTTTACATGGAAAGGATTCTTACAGAGCAACTTGTTAGGAGCTACACTCTTTTCTACTTAAGAGACTGCACACAGTAAAAATATGCTGGCTTGAATAAAATTTTTATCTAAAGGCTTAAAACATAATTAGATGAAGGCATTCCACATTATCCACTATTGTACTGCATAGGTAATGCTGATTCTGGTTGGCATTCAGTAGGCAGGCAGAAAATTGTGGCAATTATTGAAAATTATTGGGTTTTAAACACAGTGTACTCAATTCTCTCCTCTCATCCTCCCAACTTCATGCAAATTCTTTTTATTAGGAAAATAATGAATTCTGCTGCTTCAGCACCAAGGAAACTACATTTTGAAAAATCATGATTTACATTTTTTATTGCTATTTGTCCCACACAAAGAATACACATGCACTTGGGTGTTTTGTTTTTTGGTTTTTTTTTCAGTCTGAATCATGGTTTTCACTTTTTTTTTTTTTTAAGATTTTATTTATTTATTTGACAGAGAGAGAGAGAGAGAGATTACAAGTAGGCAGAGAGGCAGGCAGAGGGAGAGGGAGAAGCAGACTCCCTGCTGAGCAGAGAGCCTGAAGTGGCCAGATCTCAGGACCCTGAGACCATGACCCCAGCTGAAGGCAGAGGCTTAACCCTCTGAGCCACCCAGGAGACCCATGATTTTCACTTTTCATCAATTTCTCTATGCTTAACATACTTTCTACTGACTACCCTTACAAAAGGTTCTAACTCAGTCCTATCTTCTTCAAAAGGCTCTTTCTAATTTCACTAAGATAACTTCATATTTTTCTCTATCACATTTTCACAGTATTTTTTGTGGCCCCATCAAGGCTTTAAAGTCTGCCTGTTAATACAGTTATGTGGGGGCACCTGGGTGGCTCAGTGGGTTAAGCCTCTGCCTTCAGCTCAGGTCATGATCTCAGGGTCCTGAGATCGAGCCCCGCATCGGGCTCTCTGCTCAGCAGGGAGCCTGCTTCTCCCTCTCTCTCTGCCTGCCTCTCTGCCTATTTGTGATCTCTCTGTCAAATACATGAAATCTTTAAAAAAAAAAAAGAATACTGTTATGTGTGTGTGAAGTCTACCAATGATCCTGTGAGCTCCAGTGAAACTGAAGCATATTCATCTCTGTTCCCCACACCACCCTCCCCAATCACCTGCATATTACTGAAATTCTCTGAAAAGAAAAAGATACCTTAAGCTTCATGACTCTTTCTTTTTTTTTAAGCAGTTATTTTTTTTAATTTTTAGAGAATTTATTTATTTATTTGACAGAGAGAGAGAGCAAGAGCGAGCGCACAGCAGGGGCAGCAACAGGCAGAGGAAGAGGGAAAAGCAGGCCTCCCAGTGAGCAAGGAGTCTGATGTAGGACTCGATCTCAAACCCTGGAATCATAACCTGAGATTAAGAAAAGCACTTAACCAACTGAGCCACCTGGGCTTAATGATTCTTAAAACAACTATACTTTTTTCTCCTTATTAACTCCACAAAAACAATTTGTCTCTCTTGCTGTTTATTTGTTTTGTTTGAGTCATATATAAGGATCTATGGTTAGATGAGTAAAATTTTGAGCTAAAGAATATTACTATCATTTGGTTTATGTACACTTTTATCTTTTTTCTTATTTTTGAGGACAAATTGTGTTGAAATGACTTGGCATGTCATTTCAAAAAATAATAATTCTAAGCAAATATCTATGAAACTTGGCTAATCACAATCATATGCTATTTGAAACATGGTACAAACTACAATAAGGTACTCTTTGGGTGAAATTAGATTTTTAAAGTTCTTTAATAAATTAAAAAAAAAACAGAAAAAATAATTCTGTGTTGCACAGGTTCAGAATTGTTTTTTTCAAAAATACCATGTGTTTATAATAAAGATTATTAATCCTAGAGAATACATCTTCCAATTTATGTCACTCTCTGAAAAATGAATAATTGATTACATTAAACTATTGATAATTTATCAAAGATTTTCATTACCAGTATCAGGCTCTTATTCCAGTATAATAATTTACTGAACTCAACTTTTAGAGAGTCTCACTACTGTTACTTGAAATAGAAGAAAATTTGTTTACTCTAAGTGAGCCTTTGAAATGGAGTAACATAGGAACAGAAAACACTAGAATACCTTATTTGTGCAACAAACACTTGAACTTAATGTCTGAAAAGATTTCTTTCTAAATTGCCTACTAATGACTCCATAATTATAATCACATTAGTAAGACAATTGCCAGCTTTGTCCTGAGCCTATATGGGTTCAGAAATAATATAAAATAAGCTAAACATGTGTGCCTCTAGTATTTTGAATATTCTAATTGGTGCCTACAATGTGTCAGGCTTTGTGCTTAGCACTGAATCACAGAGATGAATAAGACTTGAATTTTGTCCTAGGGAACACCACAATGTTAGCTAACAATATACAAATTGATGCTTCATAACTAAAATTATGTCTACTAAATTAATTAATTTCATCTTGGATATTCTGAGAACTACAGACTCAGTTTTTATAGACTCACAAATAATAGCTTCTCTAACAAAAGAGAACAAAATAGAAAGGATAGCAACTTATCTTGTATTAGCTGCAATTCTGAAAAAGGAGATGGTAGAGGCAGAGTTCTGTCTATTCAATATAAATTGAACCTGAATCTTTGCAATAAAAAATTTCAGGTAGAATTATGGTTTGTGACATATATTGTATTGCAATGTTTCCAGAAGATTCTATTTCCTGATTAGATTCCATGCGATCTGAATCATATTGTTTTTGCATGAAAAGAATCTGTCAAGAATGGATATGTCATTTTGCAAACATATTATCCCTGATGTTAATTAGGTTAGATATTATAAGCAAGGACTCATGGACCCTCATGCCAATTAATCTAGTGTCCAGTCCATTGAAGTGAGATGCTCACTAGGTAATCTGAGTGTAGCTTAATTATTTTTGTCATTTCAAATTGAGTCCTTTATTTCTATATTTGAGAAACGCATAGTTCCTAAACCCAAATGGATTTTTCCTGGAGAAGTTTGGATGAGGCAAAAGTGGAAGACTATCAGATAGAGGTTGGTAAATTATCACTTAGAGAAGTATGAGCCTCACTTTTATCTATACAACTAGAGTATAACAGGTTGATGTTGTGTAACATAAAATAATTCACAATAGACCTTGGTGAAAAAACATAGTGAGTATGAAATCTTAGTTAAACTATGGAATTCTAAACAAACTGTTTTTGATAAAACTTGAAAAACCGCCTCTGGGATGGATATGTATGTAAAGTATTATGTCCATCTCTGTAAGTTTAGCACAAACTGAATAGAAACTTTATGTTATTACTAACATGTCTTGATTATACAGAATTTATTATATAATAGCTGTTCAATGTCAAATGCTTTTAAAAACATACAGGCAGAATACAACTATGGGCATTTGTACTTGATGGCTAATTCTTTATTTGCATATCTATTATCCAGTACGAACTCTCTTGCATAAGAGTTATGTTACTACTTCTCTAGATTGTAAACCATATCAGTGCTTAACTTGTATCTGATACAAGTCACAATATATAGCAGTACCTGGTATAAAATATGTGCTCAATGGATATATATGAATAATATATATTATTTGAAGTCTTGCTTTAAAAATTAATTATAACAATCTAAATGTGGATTTTACTCTAGTAGGATTTTTGTTTTCTTTGATACTACATAATGGACGTTAAAGTACTCTGTGTACAGATTATAATAGTAGCAATCAACATTAAATATATCTCCTACAAATTACAATTGAGGGTGTTTGACTGCTCTGGGAAAAAATGATAATGTGAAAAGTAAGTCAATAAACTATTTAATGTCCATTACCAGGATATGATATTTTTAATTTAGCATGTGATTTAAACAGTCTGACTCACATGATTTTATTTTCAAAGGAGAAAACTAGAGGTACTTACACTGATCCCTTTGTTGTTTAAAAATGTAATCCTCATGGTCTGGTTACGAGTCTTCTATATATATAAAATAAATCATGGCACAGAAGGCCCTTCATATTAAAGGCAAGATAAAATATTCATCTCTATATTTAACTACTAAAGTAGTAAAGAAGGAAACACAATTTTTTTACTGGCTAGGCTATCAGATGTTGGTAAGTGTCAAAAAGAAAAATAGTAATAAAAAAATGTCATCAATAAAACAATGACAGCCATAAAAACAAGATGTGCAATTTTTATTTATCTTACAGTCTGAAATCCTTGACACTTAGAATATTAAGGTTTTTTTCAAATATTATGAAGTTAATACGTAGGAAAGGGAATTCTTTGTAATGAAATTTTTATTTAATTCTGGTTTAGCATGCCCTTCCCAGATCTGACTGGTGTGAAATACCATCAGTTAGTCACTCCATGGAAAATTGTCATTCTGCGTAAATAACAAAGAATATAAGTTTTTCCCTTACATTTTATAGAAGGAGTATGCCATTATTATTTTCTCATGTGAATTAACCAGTTGACTTATTTAATAGCCCTGTAATTTCTAACTACTAGAAGAAAAATCACAAGCCTGACTTAGTATTTCTATCCCTAATTATACTAGTTAATTTTCATATTCTTTAATATTAAGTTATCATCATAATATCACTGAGATGTTGTAACCAAAATCATAGTTTATTCAAAGCATTCTAAATACATTCTGATTAGGTAGGCCATTTATAATATTTTTTAGCAGTAATTCCAGGAAATGTTCAAGAAAGATGATTCAAAAAGATTGTTCTGGGTAAAATGTCCTGATAAATGGAGATCTCCAGAAATGCAAATTACTCATTAAGATAAAAAGACATTTATTGATCCATCTTAGTTTCTTATTGGAAAGAGGAAAAAAGTATGAATCAGTACATCCTTATCTTTGAAGCCAGTATTTCAGGGATGAATGTTTTATTCAGTCTTGTCACTAGCAATAGACCCAAAAGTTAGAAGTGCAAAGGACACTAGAATGGAAACTTCTAGAAGTTCTAATTATTATTTCAAAAGGGAACTAATTACTAAATTTTGATCATGAATTATGACTGCAGGGACTATGTAAACTATGTAAATTAGCCTACATTTTACAATTCTCCAACTTGTGTTACTGTTGATGGTTGCCTTTTTTTTTTTTTAAGATTTTAATTATTTATTTGACAGAGAGGGAGAGACAGGAAGAGAAGGAACATAAGCAGAGGGAGTGGGAGAGGGAGAAGCAGGCCTCCTGGTGAACAGGGAGCTTGATGCAGGGCACTATACCAGGACCCTGGAATCATGACCTGAGCTGAAGGCAGATGCTTAACAACTGAGCCACCCAGGTGCCCCTGATGGTTGCCTTTTTAAAAGAAAATGATGTATGGACATCCTTTTGTGAGAGAAATGGATGTTATCTCAGTGGGGAGAACACCAAAGAACAAGGTGGATGTAAGAAACTTTACAAGAAAAGATAAAAGCCCCCCGAAGCTGTAAGGAAATAGAGTGGAGAATAAGAGCTGGTCTGAGCCTTAGGGGTCACCTTAGGACACAGAATAGAAAAGATTCTGTGACTCACTGCCAATGCAGTGTTTTGTGGTCCTATTTATTGGCAAATTTAGTCTCTATTTTCTCAAATTCAGTCTCTATTTTATGGTAAGTCATTTATTTATTTATGAAACAGATAACTCTGTTATTTGTTATTCACTCTGGATCACACGCCGATGATTTTCTTATGAGCAAGATGGACATGATCTTTACTCTCATGGTTCATTGACTCTAGTGAGAAGAATAGACAATTAAAGCAGCAGTTATCATGATGTATGGAAAGTATTATGACAGAAATAAATAAGAGAGGATGTCTCTAATGTCCTAGGTCAGAAACAACTTCCCAGAAATTTCAAATTTAAATTTATGAATAAGAATTAGCTAACAAAAGAAAGGAAGATATTAGGGAAGGAGAAGCAGCCAGAGGAGAAAATTCTAAGTATAAGCAGAACATGTGCCAAGATTTGGAAAGGGGAAGGAGGACCTTTTATTCAAGAAGCTAAAAGAAGTTCAGCAGTTACAGAAATCTAGGTAAGGGTCAGCGAGTGAAAAGGTATTGCCAAGAGTTTTGGCTTAGTCTTGAGGAAAATGAAAAGTCATTAATAAGTTTTTTTTTTCTTTTTTTCTTAGAAGTAACCTGATCACACATTTTATGTAAAGAACATGTTTAGCTGTCTAGTGCTGTGTAACAAATTACCACAAATTTAGCAGTTTAAAACAATGTACATCATTATCTTGCAGTTCTATGGCTCAAAAATCTAGGCAATGTCTTCTATAGTCCTCTGCTTAGGGTCTCACAAGGCTTCAAAGTACCTTCAAAGACTGGGTTTTCATCAGAAGCTTAGCTGGGGAAAACTTTCCCAGGTTGATGGCAAAATTCATTTCTTTGTGACTATAGGATATAGGGAACTATAATCTTCAAAACCCGAGCAACAGAGAGTACGAGTTGTGAGTCTGAAAGTATTTTTATACGATGTAACACAATCCTGGCAGTGACATCTCATCACACTTGCCATATTCTATTAGAAGTCACAGAGCTCACTCACACCCATGGGGAAGGAACTACGAAAGGTGTGACCACCAGGGGGTGGAAATCATGAGACAACCTTAAGATCCATCTACCCTAATCTCACTCAGTTGCAGGGAGAAAATAATGGCATGAGTTGTATTGTTGATACTAACCTACACTAAGACAGGGGAGGTGGAAAAAGTTTGTCAGACTACAGGCATTTCTACCATGTAGAATGGACAAAACATAGTGATTGAATTTGGGGATTTAAAAGAGCTAAGAATCTAGGATGATGCTCAGAGTACAGGTCAGGACAACTAGTTGGGTTCTGACCATGGAGATAAGAAATACCAGGAGAGGAATAGGTTTTGCAGGTCTTTACAATGAGTTTAGTTTTTAATATTTTGAATTTTAGTTTTTAACACTGTGAATTTGAGGTAACTATGAGACATCCAAGAAGTGAAGTCTATAGGCAGTTGGGGATATAAAAATAATAGGTAAGGGAGAACAATTTAGTTTTTTTGTTGAAAAAAACTAATCATAGTTGTATATGCTTTCTAAAAGAGTGGCAATAATTTATCTCCAAAAGAGATGATTCTTTCAAAAGGCAATGTCTTGGTCTTAGTAACCAATTAAGAAAGATCAGGACATTAGATATAGCCACATGGGCCCCATTTAGATGGCTAATAATAATACGAAATTTAGAGTTGCCTGCTAGATCTAGAAAAGAAACAAATTTCTGGCATAGAAGATAAGAAAAAGATCCAGAAACAATGGGATCCCAACAGCATAGCTGGGGTTTGGAGCCCATGAGAAATTCCATAAGAAAAAGTACATTTGGAGGATCTGTAGTATGCTTTTTAGAATTTTAATTATTTTAATTGATTTGCTTTACCTTAAAAACTTTATTAAAGCATGGTTTATGTTAGGCTTATTTCACCACTGCTTTCATGCTGGAAATGGTAGAAAAGTCTTTATCTTTCATACATAGAAAACAATAATCTCAAAACCCACAAGCGAGCAGGTGAAAACTGAGAAGTTATAACAACACAAATTGAACAAAATACGTGTACTTTCTTTTCTTTTTTAGCAATATGGAAGTATAAATTACAGTATTATTGATTATAATCACTACACTGTACGTTAAATCCCCATAAATTATTCATCTTGTAACTGGAAGTTGGTAGCTTTTGATCAGTATCTCCCTATTTTCCCCACCCCCACCCCAGCCCCTGGCAACAACCATTCCACTGTCCAATTCTACAAGTGAAGCTTTTTGAGATTCCATATCTCAGTGACAGCATATAATGTTTGTCTTTGTCTGACTTATTTCACTTAGCATAATGCCCTCAATTTCCATCCATGTTGTTGAAAATGGTAGTATGTCCTTCTTTCTCATGGCTGTATAATATTCCTTTGTGTATAAATACACCATATTTTTATCCATTAATCCATAGCTGAGCACTTGAATCGTTTCTTTATCTCAGTTATTGTGAATAGACTACAATGAACTTGGGAGTGAAAACATGTCTCAAGATCCTAATTTTATTTCCTTTGATATTTACCCAGAAGTAAGATTGCTGGATCATATGGTACTTTTACTTTTCATTTTTTGAGAAAACTCCATGCCGTTTTCCACAATGACTATACCACTTTGTGTTACCACCAACAGTGCAGAAAAGAGTTCTCTTTTCTCTATATTCTCACAAACGATTGTTATCAGTTTTCTTTTTAATAATAGCAGTTCTAACAGGTATTATTTCACTGTGGATTTGATTTGCATTTCCCTGAAAAGTGATGTTGACCATCTTTTTGTGTACCCAATAGGCCATTTTTATGTCTTCTTTGGAAAAATATCTGCTCAGGTCCTCTGCCTTTTTAAATTGGATTGTTTATCTGTTTGGTTTAGTATTGAGTTGCATGAGTTCCTTATATATTTTGGATATTAACTCCTTATCAGGAACATGATTTTTAAATGTTCTCTACTATTTTCTAAATTTTCTTTTCATCTTGTTGATTGTTTCTTTTGTTATGCAGAAGTTTTTCATTTGATGTAGTCCCACTTATTTGCTTTTGTTGCTTATGTTCTTGGTATCATATTCAAAAAATCATTTCCAGGACCAGGTTCAAGGATTTTCTTCCCTACGTTTTCTTCTAAGAGTTTTATGCTATCAGGTCTTATGCTTAAGTCTTTAATCCATTTCAAATTAATATTTGTGAGTAGTATAAGATACTTCTTCATTCTTCTGCATTCTTCATTCTTCTTTTTCTGTGATTATCCAGTTTTCCCAATTAAAAAAATTGCGTAAAGGAGATACCTTAAACAATGAGAGTGAACACGTATATAAAATTGTTATACAAAAAAGTGAGCATTGAAATTAAAAAAAATATATTGGTAAATTTGATTACTAACAATAATAAAACAGAAAATAAACATTCATACAAAGAATGAATCAGAGTATGTTTCTGTATTCATAATATTAAAATGTCTGTTCCCTTGCTAAACATTTCTCCACTTCCTATCACCATGTCAGATTTTTCTCCCTCACATTCTTTTTCTTTCCTTTTCAACGCCTATGAAATTTACTGCTTCAGGTAGGAAGCAAACCTGGGTTTCTTTTGGCAGTCAAGAAATGAATATAAAGGCCATGATATCTGGCTTCCTCTACTCAGGGACATAACATTCATATTTAGACTTTTGGCCTGAGTAAGAAATCTTGCCCTTGGTATAAGATAATGACACACTATCAAGGAGGTCAAGACCAAAAGCAAAAACATTAGTAAACTTCTGACCACAGCAGATGAGCCTTCCCTTGTATTGCCAATGCCAACACAGAGTTTAATTCTTATGCTTCATAAAAACTGGCCATATGCTTTCCCAACAAAAGATGTTTTCTTTTTTTTTTTTACCTTACATATTTCTTATAGTTATATGATAATGCATAGTGAGACTTCATTCTATTTTCATTCCCTTTGAAAAAATAGCTGAAATTGGTATCTTTAAAACTAGTATTAACTGAAAAAAAAAAAGAAAGAAAAACAAGTAGCCTTAATGAAGTTCATTAACTATTTCAGTCTATATTGACTTTATTTATTCACCCTTGTCTGTAAGGGGATTCAGTTTCAGGACAACATACTCACTTGTTTATATCCCAAATTAGGAAATAAAATTGTGAACCAAACTGACAAACTCTTTGTGACAAATTAGGATTCATTCATAATTATAATTCATTAGCTTCAGATCCAAATCACTGGTCTACTGGACTAATGTTGGTATTACCTTTTCTAAAAATTTACATATTTATTTACTTAATTTTTAATTTTTAAAAGTTTTTCAAATTTATTTTTTATTGTTAACATATAATGTATTATTTGTTTCGGGGGTACAGATCTGTGATTCATCAGTCTTACACATTACACAGTGCTCACCACAACAAAATCTTCTCTAATGTCATCACCCAGTCACAGCATCCCTCTTACCCCCCTCCACTCCAGCAATCCTCAGTTTGTTTCCTGAGATTAAGAGTCTCTTATGGTTTGTCTCCCTCTCCAGTTTTGTCTTGTTTCATTTTTTTCCCTCTCTTCCCCTATGATCCTCTGCCTTGTTTCTCAAATTCCACTTATCAGTGAGATCATAAGTTAATTGTTTTTCTTTGATTAACTTATTTCACTTAGCATAATAGCCTCTAGTTCCCATCCACATTGTTGCAAATGACAAGATCTCATTTTTTGATGGCTGCATAATATGCCTTTGTGTGTGTATGTGCATGTGTGTGTGATTTTCTTTATCCATTCATCTGTCAATGGACATCTGTACTCTTTGCATAGTTTGGCTATTGTGGACATTGCTATTATAAACACTAGGGTGCAGGTGCCCCTTCAGATTACTACATTTGTATCTTTGGGGTAAATACCCAGTAGTGCAATTGCTGGGTCGTAGGGTAGCTCTATTTTCATCTTTTTGAGGAACATCCATACTGTTTGCCAGAGTGGTTGCACCAACTTTCATTCCCATCAACAGTGTAAGAGGGTTTCCCTTTCTCCACATCCTCCCCAACATCTGTCATTCTCTGACATGTTAATTTTAGTCAGTCTGACTGGTGTGAGGTGGTATCTCATTGTGATTTTGATTGTTATTCTATTGTGTATTTGTATTTCTCAACATGCTGAGTGAGGTCGAGTACTTTTTCATGTGCCTGTTGAACATTTGGATGTCTTCTTTGGAGAAATGTCTGTTCATATCTTCTGCCCATTTCTTGATTGGGTTATTTGTTCTTTAGGTGTTGAGTTTGATAAGTTCTTTATAGATTTTGGATACTAGCCCTTTATCTGATACATCGCTTGAAAATAGCTTCTCCCATTCCTTTGGTTGTCTTTTGGTTTTGTTGACTGTTTCCTTTGCTGTGCAAAAGCTTTTTATCTTGGTGACGTCCCAATAATTCATTTTGCCTTTGTTTCCCTTGCCTTTGGCGATGTGTCTAGGAAGAATTTGCTGCAGCAGAGGTCAAAGAGGTTGCTGCCTGTGTTCTTCTCAAGGATTTTGATGGATTCCTCTTTCACATTGAGGTCTTTCATCCATTTTGAGTCTATTTCTGTGTATAGTGTAAGGAAATGGTCCAGTTTCATTATTCTGCATGTGGCTGTCCAAGTTTCCCAAAACCATTTGTTGAAGAGACTGATGGTTCCCCCCCGCACCACTGGATGTTCCTTTCTGCTTAGTTGACCATAGAGTTGAGGGTCCATTTCTGGATTCTCTATTCTGTTCCATTGATCTGTGTGTCTGTTTTTGTACCAGTACCATACTGTCCTGATGATTACAGCTTGTAATAGAGCGTGAAGTTTGGAATTGTGATGCCACAAGCTTTGGTTTCTTTTTCAACATTCCTTTGGCTATTCGAGGTCTTTTCTGGTTCCATACAAATTTGACGATTATTTGTACCATTTCTGTGAAAAAAGTTGATGGTATTTTGATAGGGATTACATTGAATGTGTAGATTGTTCTAGGTAGCATAGACATTTTCCCAATATTTTTTCTTCTAATCCATGAGCATGGAATGCTTTTCCATTTCTTTGTGTCTTCCTCAATTTCTTTCATGAGTACTTTATAGTTTTTGGAGTACAGATTCTTTGCCTCTTTGGTTAGGTTTATTCCTAGGTATCTTAAGGTTTTGGGTGTAACTGTAAGTGGGATCAACTCCTTAATTTCTCTTTTTTCTGTCTCGTTGTTGGTGTATAAAAATGGAACTGATTTGTGTGCATTGTTTTTATATCCTGCCACTTTAGCCCGCTCTTTAGCCTCTGTGTATTTGAGTTCTTTCCATCTTCCATCTTGTGATTGAGTTTGAGTTTCAAAGCACTGTGGTTCAAAAATATGCAGGGAATGATCCAAATCTTTTGATACCAGTTGAGACCTGATTTGTGACCCAGGGTGTGATCTATTCTGGAGAATGTTCCATGTGCACTAGAGAAGAATGTGTATTCTGTTGCTTTGGGATGGAGTGTTCTGAATATATCTATGAAGTCCATCTAGCACAGTGTGTCACTTAAAGCCTTTTATGTCCTTGTCGATCTTTTGCGCTTAGATGATCTGTCCATTTCAGTGAGGGGGTTATTAAAGTCCCCTACTATTATTGTAATATAGTTGATATGTTTCTTTGATTTTCTTATTCATTGGCTTGTATAATTGGCGGTTTCCATGTTAGGGGTATAAATATTTATAATTGTTAGATCTTCTTGTTGGATAGACCCTTTAATAAGTCTGATATAGTGTCCTCCTCATCTCTTATTACTTGTATTATCTTTTTTCTCCTAATATCAATGATAAGAAAACTAATATAATCCAAATTTTTTAAGTTGTGATAAATGCATGTACAGTTAACATAAAGTAGAATATAATGACAAAGTCTCCAAAGTCAGTTGTTGAAATGAACCTGGCAATGATGAGCAAACTAATAATCAGCTTGCTGTGTTGATACCAAAATATTGATAATGAAAGATCCTTCCAAGTGTCCCAGCAATAAAAGAACATTTTTTAAAAGATTTTATTTAATTTATTTGACAGAAAAGAGATCACAAGTAGGCAGAGAGGCAGGCAGAGAGAGAGAGGAGAAAGCAGGCTCCCCACAGAGCAGAGAGCCCAATGTGGGGCTCGATCCTAGGACCCTGGGATCATGACCTGAGCTGAAGGCAGAGGCTTTAACCCACTGAGCCACCCAGGTGCCCCTAAAAGAACATTTTTAAGAGCAGACTAAATTTATAGATTATTTCAATAAGATTAATGTCAAACTGATTTCAAAATATATGGTAAAATGAAAAGTTAAGAATGAATAATTGCAATAAGTTTTATATGTGGCTGAGGTTCTGTAAGAGAGAAAGGTAGACATTTAGCTAGGAGGAACAGTTTGTGACTTTACCAGAGAACATGTACACACACCAACAGACATTAAATCTTTGCATCATTCCCAATAGCCTTTTAGAGGGTCTGGTTCTCAAGTCATGCAGATGATCCCTTCATTCTTATAATAGTTTCCTGTTAAAGAAAATCATGGTCTCCCCTATTATGTATTCAAGTTCTTTTTTTTTTCTTAAATACTGTTTATAATTTATCTTACAGACATGTGTATAATATTTAAAATATTTAGTCAATTGACTGACTAGTTGCAGATCAACTCTAAAAACCCATTGATGGAAGTCAGACATCAAAAGCAACATAAAGGAAAAGAAATGTAAGTAAAGAGTTCTAATATACAAACAGAAATACAGTAGAGGCCAAATTACACTAAAAGACTAATAAATAAACAGAAATGTAAAAGCCAATAATTCATTCTAACTGTTCAAAGCTCCCCACTCAAAACATCTGACACACCCCTCATATGGCACCAAAGTGACAGCTCCATATGGACATTAGAATGACAACTTAACAATGTGCTATGTCCTCAAAGAGTTAGATGGATGGTGCAGTTATTAGCAAAGCTGGTGAGCTCTGAAAAAGAATAAAAATGCAAAGCATTCTTTTGCTTTTCTTATGTGCAAGAGCTTTTGAAGAGTACTGAAACAGTTGTAATAAAACTCATCTCTCTCAGAAAGGAGGAAAGTTCCAAAAGCTCTCAAATATAGGGTACAAGGATATCAACAGTGCATCTCTCACTTATGCTATGAAATATTTACACTTTAGTGAACCTGGCCTATTACAGCGGGCAGAAATAGACTCTAGGTCAGCTAGCAAAATAATAATGAACTAGGCCTTGCTTTTGTGGATATCTTTTAAAAAGTACAAAATGCTCTGTGCATTTAAAAGAGGGCATTGAATAGATTGTCCATTGGGGATTTTCGCTTTCTTGGCTTTTGTTACAAGTCTCAATCTTAAAACCAGCATTCTGTGGCTTAATTCGATATGCTGAGAAGTCTGACTGGATGTACATCTAAGGAGGGTGAAGTAAGCTTCATCGCTGGGCATTTTTCTTTCCCAAAGCCTCTGAGGAGTTGGTTGGTGTGCTCCATTTTCTCCATTTGCTGTGTGGTTTTAAGTGTGGAGATGGACACACACCTGCATCCAATCTGAGTCACATGAACACATAGCTTGTCTGGCAGAAGAAGTAAGAGAAACTGGAATGCATAGAAGGGTTTTTCTCTTCTTGGTGATGCCAGTTTCCTATTTTTCTTGTCTCCCCTTTTTTGGAATGAAATAATACTTAAGATTACAAGTCAGGCAATTTTTGTTGTGTGTTTTTTTTTCCCAAGTGCAACTAAAATCTAAAAATAATGATAATCATAATTCATATTTACATAACTGCTATCCATCCTCTTAAATCTTTGAATGTTAAATGAGTCTAACTTTAAAATAGCCACATATAATTGGTATACACCAGCTCTTATTTCATAATAGGTGAACTAATGCGCACAAAGAGGTTAAATGTTATACTAGGAGATGTATATATCCAAATTGTTATTTTTCAATTTTCAAAAGTCAACTGGAAAACCTAAAAATTAAGGATTCTTAAAAATGTTCAACATGTCATTTTCTAACAAACAAAACAAAAAAGCTCCTGGTTTGCTAATGAACATAAGTTGATATTTGGAAAAATGTATGTCTATAAATTGGAAGATGAAAACTATAGGTAGATAATATAATACTTTTGTGAAAAGTGGTAATATCCTATTTTCCGCCATTATTGATCAGAGTTTACATTTAATTCATTATAATTCAACTTAGCATGTTTCTGGAATGTCAAGCTTTGAATCCTGTATTCCACACAGCAAATGTGAGCCTTGTATAGATATATATATGTAGATACATATATATATGTGTATAAATATACACATGCATGTATATATATATCATATATAAATATATACATACATATACACATTATAAATATGTATGTGTATATTTTATATACGTAAAGAGAAAAAATTATATAAAGTTGACCTTTGAAAAATGCAGGGCAGGAGTAGTAGGGGTGCTGACCCTCTGAGCAGTGAAAAATTTTGATTCCCCCAAAACTTAGTACTAATAGCCTACTGTTGATCAAAAGCCTTACCAATAACATAAGGTTAATCAACCATGAGTTTTTTATGCTATATTCATTACATACTGCATTCTTACAGTAAAGTAAGCTAGAGAAAAGAAAATGTTATAGAGAAAATACATTTACAGTACTGTATTTATTGGAAAAATCTGCATATAAGGAGACCTGTGCAGTTCTAACCAATGTTGTTCAAGAGTCAACTGTATATATATTTCTCCCTTCTATTATCACATAGCAAATGTGAGCCTTCAAGAAATAGTTGTGTGTCCAGAAAACCATAGAACTTCAAGCATTTAATGGATTTTGTAACTTCTATGGGCCTCTCTTTTGGAGAATCTTTAACTTCTAGGACCTGAATTCTTTCATGGCTGGCTGTGTAATTGGCATGTGTCTGTGATTATAACTTTTTTTTATGCTAAAGTACAAAATAAAATTGCCTATAAATTTTTTTCACACCTTTTTCATAATTTTAGTAAAAACCAAGGAAAATTGTCATCTACTTAAATTACCAATATAAAAATCATTATCATTTCTTTTGGAAAAAAGACAATACTGATTTAGCCTAAGAATAGTCTAATAATATGGAGACAGTAAATCCTACCATTATTCTCTTGAAGGGAACATAATGAAGTCAGCCTGGCTTGGGCCCATTCCGGATTTCACCACATATAACACAGTAGGAAAATTCTGTCTCCTCCACTATGAAAGGGACATATTTTTCAAACGCCTCCAAATCCAAGTTACCTTTCCAAATATAGTAATAATTTATGATGCTCCTGTTCATATTATTCTAAATATTATAATGATGGAAAAGAAGTATTAGTTATGTTCTCAATTTTCTATTATTGAGGAAGCAATGCATACATGCATGAAATGTTTAAAAAACACCATATAGCACCATTAACACTTTTCTTTCCCAAAGATTTTATTTATTTATTTGAGAGAGAAATATAGAGTGAGCGTCAGTAGGGGGAGTGGGGCAGGGCCAAGGACAAGGGAGAGCCAGACTCCACCCTAACCCAGGGCTTGATCAAAGCACCCTGAGATCATGACCTGAGCCAAATGCAGACATTTAACCAACTGAGTCACCAGGGACCCCCCCATTAACATTTTTAAATTCAACAGGTATGGTGAGGAAATATATGACCAACAGTAATGGGGAAAAAATTAGAATGAACTGGAAGTTGCTGGGAAATTCTAAGTCAGCATTGGGTAGACACTTGAGACAGCTTATTTTTCTTTTTTTTTTTTTAATTTTTTTTAATTTTAATAAACATATAATGTATTTTTATCCCCAGGGGTACAGGTCTGTGAATCGCCAGGTTTACACATTTCACAGCACTCATCATAGCACATACCCTCCCCAATGTCCACTTCCCCACCACCCTCTCCCATCCCCCCGCCCCCCAGCAACCCTCAGTCTGTATTCTGAGATTGAGTCTTTTATGGTTTGTCTCCCTCCCAATCCCATCTTTTCATTTTTTTTTCCTACCTCCCCCAACCCCCCACATTGCATCTCC
Organism: Martes martes; assembly: GCF_963455335.1. Classification (NCBI taxonomy): domain Eukaryota; kingdom Metazoa; phylum Chordata; class Mammalia; order Carnivora; family Mustelidae; genus Martes; species Martes martes. Next base: position 122,302,576 of record NC_137889.1, on the reverse strand, counting down.
ACTTCCTCATATCAGGGAGATCATATGATAGTTGTCTTTCACCAATTGACTTATTTCGCTAAGCATGATACCCTCTAATTCCATCCACGTCGTCGCAAATGGCAAGATTTCATGTCTTTTGATGGCTGCATAGTATTCCATTGTGTATATATACCACTTCTTCTTTATCCATTCATCTGTTGATGGACATCTAGGCTCTTTCCACAGTTTGGCTATTGTGGACATTGCTGCTATAAACATTCGGGTGCATGTGCCCCTATGGAGCACCACGTTTGTATCTTTAGGGTAAATACCCAGTAGTGCAACTGTTGGGTACTAAGGTAGCTCTATTTTCAGTTTTTTGAGGAACCTCCACACTGTTTTCCAGAGTGGTTGCACCAGCTTGCATTCCCACCAGCAGTGTAGGAGGGTCCCCCTCTCTGCGCATCCTCGCCAGCATCTGTCATTTCTTGACTTGTTAATTTTAGCCATTCTGACTGGTGTGAGGTGGTATCTCATTGTGGTTTTGATTTGTATTTCCCTGATGCCGAGTGATGTGGAGCATTTTTTCATGTGTCTGTTGGCCATCTGGATGTCTTCTTTGCAGAAATGTCTGTTCATGTCCTCTGCCCATTTCTTGACTGGATTATTTGTTCTTTGGGTATTGAATTTGATAAGCTCTTTATAGATTTTGGATACTAGCCCTTTATCTGATATGTCATTTGCAAATATCTTCTCCCATTCTGTCAGTTGTCTTTTGGTTTTGTTCACTGTTTCCTTTGCTGTGCAAAAGCTTTTGATCTTGATGAAGTCCCAATAGTTCATTTTTGCCCTTGCTTCTGTTGCCTTTGGTGATGTTCCTAGGAAGAAGTTGCTGTGGTTGAGGTCAAAGAGGTTGCTGCCTGAATTCTCTTCAAGGATTTTGATAGATTCCTTTCTCACATTGAGGTCCTTCATCCATTTTGAGTCTATTTTCGTGTGTGGTGTAAGGAAACAGTCCAATTTCATTTTTCTGCATGTGGCTGTCCAATTTTCCCAGCACCATTTGTTGAAGAGGCTGTCTTTTTTCCATTGGATATTCTTTCCTGCTTTGTCGAAGATTAGTTGACCATAGAGTTGAGGGTCTATTTCTGGGCTCTCTATTCTGTTCCATTGATCTATATGTCTGTTTTTGTGCCAGTACCATGCTGTCTTGATGATGACAGCTTTGTAATAGAGCTTGAAGTCTGGAATTGTGATGCCACCGACTTTGGCTTTCTTTTTCAATATTCCTTTGGCTATTCGAGGTCTTTTCTGGTTCCATATGAATTTTAGGATTATTTGTTCTATTTCTTTGAAAAAAAAATAGATGGGATTTTGATAGGGATTGCATTAAATGTGTAGATTGCTTTAGGTAGAATATACATTTTCACAATATTTGTTCTTCCAATCCATGAGCATGGAATATTTTTCCATTTCTTTGTGTCTTCCTCAATTTCTTTCATGAGGACTTTATAGTTTTCTGAGTAAAGATTCTTTGCCTCTTTGGTTAGATTTATTCCTAGGCATCTTATGGTTTTGGGTGTCATTGTAAATGGGACTGACTGCTCAATTTCTCTTTCTTCTGTCTTGTTAGTGTAAAGAAATGCAACTGATTTCTGTGCATTGACTTTATATCCTGACACTTTACTGAATTCCTGTATAAGTTCTAGCAGTTTTGGAGTGGAGCCTTTTGGATTTTCCACATATAGTATCATATAATCTGCAAAGAGTGATAGTTTGACTTCTTCTTTGCCAATTTGGATGCCTTTAATTTCTTTTTGTTGTCTGATTGCTGAGGCTAGGACTTCTAGTACTATGTTGAACAGCAGTGGTGATAACAGACATCCCTGCAGTGTTCCTGACCTTAGCGGAAAAGCTTTCAGTTTTTCTCCATTGAGAATGATATTTGCAGTGGGTTTTTCATAGATGGCTTTGATAATATTGAGGTATGTGCCTTCTATCCCTACACTTTGAAGAGTTTTAATCAGGAAGGGATGCTGTGCTTTGTCAAATGCTTTTTCAGCATCTATTGAGAGTATCATATGGTTCTTGTTCTTTCTTTTATTAATGTACTGTATCACATTGATGGATTTGCGGATGTTGAACCAACCTTGCAGCCCTGGAATAAATCCCACTTGGTCGTGGTGAATAATCCTTTTAATGTACTGTTGGATCCTATTGGCCAGTATTTTGGTGAGAATTTTCGCATCTGTGTTCATCAAGGATAATGGTCTATAATTCTCTTTGTTCGTGGGATCCTTGTCTATTTTGGGATCAAGGTGATGCTGGCCTCATAGAATGAGTTTGGAAGTTTTCTTTCCATTTCTATTTTTTGGAACAGTTTCAGGAGGATAGGAATTAATTCTTCTTTAAATGTTTGGTAGAATTCCCCTGGGAAGCCGTCTGGCCCTGGGCTTTTGTTTGTTTGGAGATTTTTGATGACTGTTTCAATGTCCTTACTGGTTATGGGTCTGTTCAGGCTTTGTATTTCTTCCTGGTTCAGTTTGTGGTAGTTTGTATGTCTCTAGGAATGCACCCATTTCTTCCAGATTGTCAAATTTGTTGGCATAGAGTTGCTCGTAGTATGTTCTTATAATTGTTTGTATTTCTTCAGTGTTGGTTGTGATCTCTCCTCTTTCATTCATGATTTTATTTATTTGCATCCTTTCTCTTTTCTTTTTGATAAGTCTAGCCAGGGGTTTATCAATCTTATTAATTCTTTCAAAGAACCAGCTCCTAGTTTCGTTGACTTGTTCTATTGCTTTTTTAGTTTGTATTTCATTGATTTCTGCTCTGATCTTTGTGATTTCTCTTCTCCTGCTGGGTTTAGGCTTTCTTTGTTGTTCTCTCTCCCGCTCCTTTAGGTGTAGGGTTAGGTTGTGTATTTGAGACCTTTCTTGTTTCTTGAGAAAGGCTTGAACCGCTATATATTTTCCTCTCAGGACTGCCTTTGCTGTGTCCCACAGATTTTGAACCATTGTGTTTTCATTATCATTTGTTTCCATGATTTTTTTCAATTCTTCTTTAATTTCCTGGTTGACCCATTCATTTTTTAGAAGGATGCTGTTTAGTCTCCATGTATTTGTGTTCTTTCCAAATTTCCTCTTGTGACTGAGTTCTAGCTTCAGAGCATTGTGGTCTGAAAATATGCAGGGAATGATCTCAATCTTTTGGTACTGATTGAGACCTGATTTATGACCCAGGATGTGGTCTATTCTGGAGAATGTTCCATGTGTACTAGAGAAGAATGTGTATTCTGTTGCTTTGGGATGAAATGTTCTGAAGATATCTGTGATGTCCATCTGGTCCAATGTGTCATTTAAGGCCTTTGTTTCCTTGTTGATCTTTTGCTTAGATGATCTGTCCATTTCAGTGAGGGGAGTGTTAAAGTCCCCTGCTACTATTGTATTACTGTTGATGTATTTCTTTGATTTTGTTATTAATTGGTTTATATAGTTGGCTCCTCCCATGTTAGGGGCATAGATATGTAAGATTGTTAGGTCTTCTTGTTGGACAGACCCTTTGAGTATGATATACTGTCCTTCGTCATCTCTTATTATAGTCTTTGGCTTAAAATCTAATTGATCTGATATAAGGATTGCCACCCCAGCTTTCTTCTGATGTCCATTAGCATGGTACATTGTTTTCCACCCCCTCACTTTAAATCTGGAGGTGTCTTCGGGTCTAAAATGAGTTTCTTGTAGGCAGAATATTGATGGGTTTTGTTTTTTTATCCATTCTGATACCCTGTGTCTTTTGATTGGGGCATTTAGCCCATTAACATTCAGGGTAACTATTGAGAGATATGAATGTAGTGCCATTGTATTGCCTGTAAGGTGACTGTTACTGTATATTGTCTCTGTTTCTTTCTGATCTACTACTTTTAGGGTCTCTCTTTGCTTAGAGGACCCCTTTCAATATTTCCTGTAGGGCTGGTTTGGTGTTTGCAAATTCTTTCAGCTTTTGTTTGTCCTGGAAGCTCTTTATCTCTCCTTCTATTTTCAATGATAGCCTAGCCGGATATAGTATTCTTGGCTGCATGTTTTTCTCGTTTAGTGCTTTGAATATATCATGCCAGTTCTTCCTGGCCTGCCGGGTCTCTGTGGATAGGTCCGCTGCCAATCTAATGTTTTTACCCTTGTATGTTACAGACTTCTTTTCCCGGGCTGCTTTCAGGATTTTCTCTTTGTCACCAAGACTTGTAAATTTTTCTATCAGGTGACGAGGTGTGGACCTATTTTTATTGAGTTTGAGGGGCGTTCTTAGCATCTCCTGGATTTTGATGTTTGTTCCCTTTGCCATATTAGGGAAATTCTCTCCAATAATTCTCTCCAATATACCTTCTGCTCCCCTCTCTCTTTCTTCTTCTTCTGGAATCCCAATTATTCTAATGTTGTGTCATCGTATGGTGTTGCTTATCTCTTGAATTCTCTCCTCGTGGTCCAGTATTTGTTTGTCTCTCTTTTGCTCAGCTTCTTTATTCTCTGTCATTTGATCTTCTATGTCTCTAATTCTTTCTTCTGCCTCATTTATCCTAGCAGTGAGAGCTTCCATTTTTTATTGCACCTCATTAATGGCTTTTTTGATTTCAACTTGGTTAGATTTTAGTTCTTTTATTTCTCCAGAAAGGGCTTTTATCTCTCCGGAGAGGGTTTCTCTAATATCTTCTATGCCTTTTTCGAGCCCGGCTAGAACCTTGAGAATTTTCATTCTGAACTCTAGATCTGCCATGTAACCAATGTCCGTATTGATTAGGTCTCCAGCCTTCGGTATGGCCTCTTGTTCTTTTTATTGAGGTGAGTTTTTCCACCTTGTCATTTTGTCCAGATAAGATTTGCTTTCTCCTCCTCTGGAATTCCGCTGTTCTTGGTGAGCGAAGTTGGTCTTGTCTGGGTTTCCTGTTGATCTTCTGGGGGAGGGGCCTGTTGTGGCGATTCTCAAGTGTCTTTGCCGCAGGCAGAATTGCACCGCCTTTGCCAGGGGCCGGACTAAGTAATCTGCTCAGGTTTGCTTTCGGGAGCTTTTGTTCCCTGAGCGCTTTCTGTAGAGTTTCGGAGGACAGGAATGAAGATGGCGGCCTCCCAGTCTCTGGCCCGGAGGAGCCAAGAGCTTGGGGCCCCGCTCCTCAGTGCGCCCTTAGAGAAAAGCGCCCAACCGCCCCGCCTCCCTGGCCTGCGGTCACACCTTGAGGAAAGCAGTCAATTGCTAGAACATGGAGAAAAGCGCCCGGTTGCCTCCGTCTCCGTGGCCTCTGGCCGCACTCCCAGACCACCCAGCCTGCAACCAGCACAAGGTAACCCCGGGCTGAGAGCTCACTCCTCTGCTTTGTCGCTGGAGCCGGCTTCCCCGCTCTAATACCTGGGAGCTCTGCAGCACTCAGACACCCCCGGTCCTTCTGTGATCCCGCGGGACCTGGGGTTATGCTGACCCCGCCTGGGTTTCCCCCCGGTTTAGCCTCTGGAGCGATGTCTCCCAGTGGAGCAGACTTTTAAATGTCCCGATTTTGTGCTCCATTGCTCCGCCGCTTGCCGGGAGCCGGCCCCTCCCCCCGGGGTCTATCTTCCCGTCGCTTTGGATTCACTTCTCCGCAGGTCCTACCTTTCAGAAAGTGATCGATTTTCTGTTTCTAGAATTGTTTCTCTTCTTCTCTTCAATTTCCCGTTGGATTTGTAGGTGTTCACAATGGTTAGATAAGCTATCTAGCTGATCTTCTGCTACCCGATATCGTCTCAGCCTGCTACTTCTCCGCCATCTTGACTCCTCCCCCGAGACAGCTTATTTTTCAATCTCATCTCACCACAGACATGAATTCCTTCACTTTGGATTATTACATTAATTATTAGTTTCCTTTTGTCCTATAAAATCTATCACAAACTCCAGAAAGCTTGAGTTTTCCCCCCAACATTTCCCTGCTTAAAACCCTGGTCTAGTTATCTATGCATCTAAGTTACTTTTTCTCACTAAAGCAAAACTAACAACACCCAAAGCACAATTTTTGGAGATGGCCTAAACTTATAAAAACAGTTCCATTTCTAAAATGATGTGACCATTATACTCTTGGCCTTATCAGTGGTGTATGGTATCCAGCAGTACTAAAATAAAGAAGGAATATTAGTAAGAAATGTGCCCCCCCCCCACATAGGACTAGCAGGGAAAGAAGGGACAATTAGCTTAACATCGATATCTAGCTGGACATGGAACTGATGACAGTAGCTGACATAGCTCTCCATCACAGCTTTATTACCAGTGTTGGGGCTGATCCAGTGAAAGATTACTCTCTAACATGCTTCTACATTTTTACAGTGAAAAGTGATTCAGTCATACAAAGAAAAATGTTTCTCATGAGCAAACACTAGATACAAATTCATCAAAAATGAGAAAGGGTGCAAAAATATACTATTGTCATGTGAATTAGAATCATCACCATCTGTAAGTTGACATCATAGACCCTAGAGGAAATACAAAGCTGAGTAAGATTCAGGTCTCTATCCACATTGCAATAAGGAGTTACAATTACAAAATAATAATTATAAGTTAAGCAACAATGTGATAAAGAGTACTGGGGCTTAAAAAGTGTTAAAGAGACACAATGGGAAAATAGTCATTCTTGCTTCAGGGAGAGTGAAAGGGTCTCTGTGTTAATTGCCTTCTCTTCACCTTGTCAGTAAGGAAGGGATTCCCACCCACAGGTTATGGAGAAAGGCAAACACACAACCCCTACAAGTAAGATAGATAGCAGTTGATTGGTCACATACACTCACAGACTGAGAGGGGAGGAGACTGCACAGTAGAATGGGTCATATAGGAGTTACACTTGAGGACAGTAAAAAACCAGGGGCTGTGGGAGGCAGGCTTTATAGTATCAAGAGGGTAAGATGCTTCATGGTACTCACAGGAGGATGTGGCTTGTTGGAAAAATTCCATGACCTGGCAGGTAACTGAAGCCAGTTACTCAGGGACAAGCAGGGACTAGGCCTGGTCGTACTGATAAGGAAGGTTGTTTGGCTAGAGGATCTTATCTTTAGAAGCAGAGTGGGGAGGAAAACTTGCAGTCACGCCATTTGAGGCTCTTTCAATTTCACCAGATGTTAAAGCAGCACATAATATTGGGCTTTCATTTTAGGCCACACATCATAATCAAGGGGGTAGAATCAAAAGAGGCTGCATTCAGGGGTCACATTTGAATTCTTAAATTCGACCTAACGTTTGGATAGTAATTCAACAAACAGCGATCGGAGAAGGTAAGAAACTACCTTAAGCAAATGCATGGAAAATAGAAGGAGTTGGAAACATTTGAGAAAGTTAATTTTAAAAGTTAATTTAAAAGATTTTATTTATTTATTTGACAGGGATCACAAGTAGAGAGAGAGGCAGGCAGAGAGAGAGGAGGAAGCAGGCTCCCTGCTGAGCAGAGAGCCCAATATGGGGCTAGATCCCAGGATCCTGGGATCGTGACCTGAGCTGAAGGCAGAGGCTTAACCCACTGAGCCACCCGGGAGCCCCAGAAAGTTAATTTTTTTTTAAAGTTAATTTTTTTGTGAAAGTACATCTCATCCTTGTGCAAGGGGCGCTGATAACATCTTGTGTTTTCTTCTAATTTTAGTAGATGTGCTGCTTATACAAAGATCTCCTTTTTATGAAATAATGGGATATAAGCTCATAGGAGAGAGAATCATATTACGTGATTTTATGCCAACCTTCGTGCTGCAGTGCAAGCCCAGGGAAGGTAAAATCATTTACCTGGGAAGTTTACAATGTCTGACTTGCAATATGTTAAAGACTCTTTAGCCATGTGTGTCTCTTCTAACTGAGATCTACATCTTTATGATTATGGCAACTAACTTTGTGAATTAGACCTAAAAGCATAAAAAGTTAGCACTGGAGACCATGTTTGTTCTCATCTTCCTCTTACCAAGAGATCTTGATTTGCAGATCATTTTGGTAGCATGAAATGCACAGCTCTGAGAAACAATCCACTTCATTCTCAGATGCCCAATTTGTCCCATATGGAACTAGAATGTTTCTTTTTACAACTTCATCTGTTGGCTCAAATGTACTTTCTGAATCAATATCATCTGGCCTATATGTGACTGAGAAAATGAAAAATGGCTCTGGTGGCTAACAGCTAAATCATGATGTTCCCAACTGAACATAAACATGATCGCAGGATATAAACAACATAAACAATGACCAAACAATGCATGCCATGACTGTGATGGAACAGGACAGAGAATGTCGTTCAGGGAACACGTCTGAAATAAGATAGACACAAAAACTTTGCAACCACAAGACTAAAGAAACATACCTTTCTTTTTACTAACATAAGTGATTACTGCTTCTTTATCAAAGACAACTCTAACTGCACTTCAGTACCCTCCCCCTTTCTAGATGAAATTTACCAAGATATCTAATTACCAAGATCCCTCTCCTTCCAGGCAGCACCCAACACAGAATGGACAAAACTTCCTTTACCCCTCTTTAGAATCAGCAGTATAACCCCCAATCCTATAATAGGCCCCTCCCTACTGCCTCTGAGCATGACATCCCACAGTCCCTATGATCTACCTTCTCTCCTGCTATAGAAATTTCCTTGACTGCAGGTGTATTCTTTGTGGTCCTTGACAGGTATGTTATTTGACTTCATCATGAAAGAAAGAAGTGGCATGTTAACAGCGGTCTTGGTACATTGCTGGGAGTCAAAGAGACCTGGGTTCTAAACCAGTTAATTAAATGGGATACCTTGGATAGATCACCAAACCTCTATAAGCCTCAGTTTTCACAGACACAAAATGAGGTTAGACTAGGTTGATGATTTCTGATCCTTGAAGTTTTGAATGTCAGGGACCATAAGTTATTATAAGGGGGTGTTGAGTCCACATGGACATATGAATTTCTGCAGTCAGTGCAATCAATCATTGTATATTAAAAACACAACTAGGTTTCAACTTTAAAAGAAATTTTTTATATGTTGGTATTGAAAAACCACTGGATTTCTTTTGGAAGTTTATACAATTGTAACCTTCCTAGTGAACCCTGTCCCACTGATGTAGCCATCAACAATATTCAATATCATTTTAGAAAGTAAAGAGAATATAGAAGAGCCTGCAGAGTTTCTTAGTGGAGTGGAAGAGGAAGTGCCACTAGCAGTCTAAATACCTATTATAAAGCATAAAACAACCTGAAAACAAATGATACAATGCCCCTAGGAACTTGAGAGCCTGCTGTAGTGCATGCTGTATGGAACTCCACTTGTTTCCATCATGCTTGGGAATAAAAATACTGAGACTAATGGGTTGATGAGTTCCTTGATTACATGCAAAATTCTGCCCTGGATTGTTAAGACATGGAAGTCTCCCACAGAGGAGTTACTTCAGAATAGTAATGAGTTGCAACTTGTTATAGGCATTTGTTAAATCATTAAGATGTAGAAATCTAAAAATCCCCATTTTATCCTTGAATTAACCTCTATGTATAATACCCTATTTTTTCTCCAGATTCTTAAGCTCACAGCCTTCATTTGTTGTGTACTATATTATGAACCTAAAAGTTGTCTCCTGAATGCAGTTTTTGTGCTATATTTAGCAGAGGGATGCTTCCTGTTCTCCCTCTATAGATATTCCTCAATGAGTGCAGTCTTCACTCATTGACACATGAATAGTCTTTCTTCAAACGCAGCATCAGAAAAAGCTTCCTATTCTGTTAGGGGAAGTGGAAATTTATTTGATTTATGTGAATATATAAAGAGAACTTGAATAGAAGTGTCTGTCCTTGAGACCATTATGAGTTTACCCTGATTATTGTCAATCATTTAAATGCTTCTGCAATGCAAGCTATGCTGGCCATAACCTTGATTTGATTAAAAGCAAAATATCTAGGATTTTAACTGTTTAAATGGAAATAAATTATGTTTGGGATTAAAAAAATATGTTCATTTACTGGTTTCATAAAAATTCAAGAGATAGGCCTATTTACTACACTGAGTAAAATTATCATTAAGGATAATAAGTTACCATTTTTTAAGAAATCCCAGCAAGAATTAATGAATTGATATTTTCACAGTATTCTGAGTCTTCAGGAAGAATATTAGAATGTAATTTAATTGAGTATTTCAAAAAACAAATTATTAGCTTACTAGATCAAATATCATATGTAGGTATGTTGAGTATATACATATGTATAGTATCATATCTATGTGTCTGCATGTGTACGTGTTCATGTATGTGTAATTTTGAAGAGGATGCACTAAACTGCAACCTGACAAGAAGCCTACCAGAAATAGTAAATAGCAACTTAACCATTAAATATATATGAATATGAGTTACATATTATATTACATATAATATGATTATATATATATATATGTATATATTGGTTTTATTCTTATCTGAGACTATGCCCAGCACTATTCATAGGATTTATTAGCAGAAAAATGGATGAATGAATAAATGACCCCCCTGGTTAACATCTTTCTTTCCCTTCAACTTCTCATTTGTAGCAAGTTTATATGCACTGAATTTCTTCTAGCTTTAGGAAAATGTCTCTTCTCTCATTATTTTACTAAAACTGTTTCATTCACTACCCACATTCCAGTTACCAAATTCAAAGGTCTCTTTTATCATTATTCATCATACTTTACCCCTTGGGATAGGTAGAATAATTTATCATGATTAAAAATTTTACCATGATTAAAAAAAAAATCTCTTGTCTCTCAATCATGATACCAATTTTCAGATAGCCTCATAAAATTTACAGACATTGCAACTTTTTTTCTCTTAGCTTTTTTTCTTCTGAATGTAACATTTTCTCACTCATGTGCTTTCATCTCCTCTACTTTTTACCTTCTTTCCCTGGAAAGGGCACCTGCCATAACCTTATAGCCTGAAAACTTCAGCTTTATTTCTGCGACAACATTCTACATTGGAATCTTTGTCTATTTCCCATTGTTTGTCCATCCTATCATTTGGATGATCTTCTCATATCTCAAATTTGATTTATCCCTACTAAATTCATCATCCTCATCCTAAAATTTATAACTTCGTGACTTACATACTTTTGTCAATAGCACTACATTCACTATAGTTATATTCAGGCTTAAAATTACAATTTAGACTACAAAACCAAATATCCATGCTATTATCTTCATAAAGTCTCAAAATTTAACATGATCTATGACAAAGAGCTTCATGGTCCACTCCCCATCTCAGCTTCACACTGATAGACTAGCAATCTTCTGGCCACTTACTCTAACCAGCCTCCCCAACCACTCAAAAGTGTTCTGTGGCTTACCTACCACTGAGTAATATATAATCTGCATTGTTTGTCGTTTTTGACATGATCATAAACAGTTGTTTTTTTTTTTTTTAATTTCCGTTATTGCTCACAACTACTATCTTTCAAATACCTTACAGAACAACTTATGGAGACCACTTGGTGATCTTTAAATATGTTCCGTGCTTTTTTTTTTTTTCATCTCTGTGCATTCTTTCTAAAGTATTAAATTACTATGGGTAGAGCTAAAATTGGAAGAAATTACCTTGTACATTTTAGGCAGAAATTCTAAAAAATTTAAAGCAGCTTAAACTTATTTTCCCTTCCCTTAATGTATCTAATAATTTGATTCTGTTAGATTAATTATATGCGTGTTGTATTAAAAGGTATGTGTTGTGTAACAAATGACCACAAACTTACCAGCATAAAACAACAAAAATTTAGTATCCCCAGCTTCTGTAGGTCAGAATCTAGGGCACCATGGGTGGATTCTCTGTTCAAGGTTTCACCAGGCTGAAATCAGGGTATGGATTGGGGCTGTGGCTCTCATCTGAAGCTCCAGGTCTTCTTCCAAGCTCATGGTGTTTTGGCAGTTTCATTTCTTTGTGGTTATAGAAATGAAGGCCATATTTTTCCTTTTAGCTATTGACCATGGACCACTCTCTTCTCCTGGACGTCTCTTGCAATTTCTTGCTGTGGGACTGCCACTGCCCATCACATTGTGAATGTTTATTTTATCTTCTAGGCCATCTCAAATATGTCTGTCTTTTTCTGATGCAACCAATTAGAGAAAACTTTCTGCTTTTACATATTTCATGTGATTAGATCAAGCCTTCAAGAACAATCTCCCTATAATAGAATTAGCTTATACAGGACCTAAATTATATCTATAAAATCAATTAATAGCAGTACTTACATAGTGTTAACTTGAGTAACTAGGAGAAGGTATGTAAACACCAAGAGTCTTAGGGAGGCATTTAGAATTTGTTTGCCACACATGCCCACATATTTTTTTCAATGCTGTTGACAACAGTTTACCATTAGAAGCCAATAGTCCTTCAGAGGCAGTCAAATCTGTTGACTATTTGCTGGAAAAGGGACAGCAACAAAAATTGTTGACTTTGGCTGTATATTCTCCAAATTTCAAGTACCAACAGTAAAGCCACTAATTGAAGTCAAATATGGATATGTATATACCCCTACTAACTTGTTTTGATAAGATCATTCATATATGATATTCAAAAGCAAATCACTTTGAGAGCCATGCTGAAGATCCTTAATGATTGAAACTGCCAATTGATAACACCTGCTGTTAAAATATCTAGGCCAACTTCTCTCTTTTCTATGGCACAGACTTTGGGATCAAAATCAAGAATTCAAGCAGTTTCATTTCTTTGTGGACAATATTGGACTCACAGGCACAGCCTTCTGTGCAGAATTTGGGTAGCACTTTCAGTCTGGTTGAAGTATGTGTTAAGCTTGGTTAACAAAATAACAGATATAAACTATTTTTCCTTATCTTTAGTCAAACTTCTCCAGAATGTCAACATATCAGAGCTTATCAGAGATGGCAATCGCAAATTATTTGCCTTGTGAATTCCTAGAATGCAAGGACCAGATCCAAAACATATAAATCTTTAATGCTTTAACTAATCCTAACAATAAATAAATGTTCAATTGAAATATTATATTTGAGTAAGGATTTCTAAGACCATGCTTAGCTCCTTGAAGAAATGGCTTTCTCAAGATTAAATTCTATATACTATACAAGAGAAACTCCTCTACAAAGAACATTTTTGCATTTTCTCAAACCTACATTGAAATATCTGATTTGTTACATTTACTGGCTTTCTTTACATCAGTAGCCATGCAGTATCTTTTCCTGTTCATTGCCATATGAGATATAGCTTTGGTGACAGTTCAGGTCAGTTCAACAAACATGTATTTAGGGACTAAAATCCAAGACACTAGGCCAGGCCAGAAGCATACTAACCTGGAAGAATCATTAATTCCCCATCCTAAAGAGTTTAAAGATACATATGTATTTCTTTTCACAAGAATATTAAGAGAATATTAGTTATCTGACTCATTGCTCCTTTTCCCCACCTTTTTATTGCTAAGAAACACAGAACTAGATTTTATATTCTTTTCTAGTAACATATTTTATGGGGCATTTATGCCCTTTTTTTCTTTAAATGGTCTCTGATTTTCTGTGTTCAAACTCTAAAAAATATTTTTACTATTTATTCTTTAAAAAAAAGATTTTATTTAATATTTGAGAGAGAGAGAGCGGGTGAGAGAGTTGGGGAGAGCACAAGCAGTGGAAGAGGCAGAGGGAGAAGGAGACGCAGACTCCCAGATGGACAGGAGCCCAACAAGGGCTTCAATCCCAGGACCGCAGGATCATGACCTGAGTCAAAGGCAGATGTTTAACTGACTGAGCCACCCAGGCACACTTTATTATTTATTCTTATTGTGAGCTGTTTTAATTTTTTCTTTTTGCAAGTAAGTGACATTTTTTAAAAGTACCTAAACATTTGCAATAGTTAGTATTTATACTATTTTCTTTCCAAATTATTTATCAAATTAGTTTAGGCATTGAAAACATTCAGAAATATTATCATGTAAAATAAAGGACCTTTTATAAAAATTCAATTTTGTAGTTTTTAAACAAATCTTATTGTAAAAAAATATTTTCACTTTAAATAATATCAGAAGATCAACAGATTAGTGTTGATTTTTCTTTAATGATACAATTAGAGTTATAAAAACTCATAAAATTAAATAACTGCTTAGGAATATGCTATAAATCTTCTTTATGACATAAACATCATAAAAAAGCAGTATGTCTTCTAAAATGGCATTATATGTAAGAATGAAAGGGAGAAGAAATTGAAATTTATTGTACTGTTTTTATAGACCAGATCATGAGCTGAGCATTTTACTTATTTCATCTTATTTAACAACTCCATAGGTGATTAGACAGGAGAGTAACATTTGCCTTCCACATGCCAACTACTAAGCTATGCATTTATGTCATGATTTCTGAAAAGAAATATCCTGACACATAGCTCCTAAAACCCTTATAATTTTCTACATAAGAAGCATGAGGACATCTTTTGTTGTAATATTTAGTTTTGTTTCCTGTTCCTGAAATAGTTCCAGAACACAAAGGTGAAATGAGTGTCTTTTTGTTGTTTATAACAGATCCCTTTCAACCACACTAGAGTTTATGTTAATGAGGTAACTTTTGGAAAGCCTCTAAGGGTGGGGGCTGGGTGCCAAGGGGGCCACCCACATGATTAGAGGGTTGGAACTTTCAGCCCCAGGCTCACTTCCCCCAACATATTTGAATACTTGTAGTAGTTATTGCTTAAGCAATCCTCTAAGTTAATCACATTTCATACACAAAAAAGATGAACCTTGAGGAAGAAACTAGGTAATGTTTATACAGATATAAGTAATGGGATTGAAGTGTGAATGAGGTGCAGTATGGAGACTTCTGAGATGATCTCCATTGATCCACATCTTGTGCAATCCCATCTTCTTAAATGAGAGAGGGACCTATTACTGGCTTTTAACCCATAATGTGGAAAAGGTGATGGTAAAACACTTCTATAATTTTCTTATGTTACATGGCAAAGGTGAAAAAATTGGACAGATATAACTGGAGTCTTTAATCAGTTGACTTTAAGTTAGTTGTAAGGGAGTCAACCCTGGATGAACCTGATCTAATCAGGAGAGAACTTTAAGGAGAGTCTAGAAGTAAGAGACAGGAAGAAGCAGCAACAGGTAGGCTCTGGTTAGTTTTCAAGAAGAAAATGCCATGTGTGGACAGGGCCATGTGAGAGGGAACTTCATTCTTACAACCACAAGGAGTAAAATTCTGCCAAAATCCCATGAACTTGGAAGAGGACCTTGAGCCCAGTCCACATCTTGACTTTAGCTCATGAAACCCAAGAAGACTGGTGAAGCTCTGCTCCACAGAAACTGTGAGGTAATAAATCTATCCTGTTTAGGCCACCAGACTTGTGGCTATGCAGTGATAAAATCTTATACACCAAGTCTGACTCATCTAGAGTTAACCCTACACTCCTTCCCAGTGTGTTGTGATATATGTTCGTATGACACATGACCAATGCCATAGTTGCTTACCAAGAGCTATTTTCCCTCAACTCCTTCTTGCTGTCATAGGATTTCCCAGCTTCCCTTGCCATCAAGATACAGGAAAGTGAATAAATTGAAGTCAATAAGACATAAAGAGAAGTATCTGACAAAGATTTTTCTTACTGATCAAAGAGAAAAATGTGAGAAGCACCATTTGTTTCTTTTTACCTTTAATGTGGTTGTGTGAAGACCCAATTGTTTGGCAGTGCACTGCCAGACTGTCACTATGAAGGGAAAGTCAAGACTGACAAGAGAGGCAAACCCACAGCCCTGCCATCCCTGAGCTGTTAAGCAACACATTGCATTATGAGAGAATATCCCCATGGTGTCACTTGTGATGATAATAGACATAGTAGATACTAGACGGTAAAGTGTACTTGCAGCTGAAAACATGCATATTAGTCAAGGTCCTCCAGAAAAACAGAACCAATAGGATGTGTGTGTGTGTGTATATAGAAAGGGATTTATTTTAAGAAATTGGCAGATGAGCTTGTATAGTCTTGGTGAATGCCATATCTGATGGGGGAGGACAGCAGGCTGGAGACTCAAGGAAGCGTGGCAGTTCCATTCCAGAGGCAGTCTGCTGTAGGACTAGGAAGAGCTGAAGTTGCAGCTGTAGTCCAAGGGCAGTCTGCTGGAGAATTCTCTCTTGTTCATGGGAGGTTATCTTTTTTGTTTCAGGCTTTCAACTGATTGGATGAAATCCACCCACATTATGGATGGCCATCTGCTTCACACCCAAGTTTATGGATTTAAATGTAAATCACATTAAAACACCTTCACAAAAACATCAAAAAGAAGATGTTTGACCAAATATCTGAGTACTATTTCCCAGACAAGTCGATACATAAAATTAATCATCACAAAGTCCTGATAGGAGAAAAAGATATGTCTCCTATGTTTCATGATGATGATTCCTATGCCCTGCATGGGAAAATAAAATTCAGCTTAAACAATAAAAATAATTATCATTTTTTAAATGCTGATTTTATGTCAAGCATCATGACAGATACTTTTATTGTATTTAATCTACATATCAAACTTGTGAGGAATTAAATTTTTTTAGTATTTAATCAACAACTATTTACCACTTACAATGTATCAGGCATGGTTTGGTGGCTACACACAGAACAGTAAAATTTATATTTTATATAAATTTATATAAAATTTATGTGATTTTATATAAATTATATATGAAATGAAATTTATATTCTCATGAAATTTATATTCTAGTGAAATAGAACAAATGATAGACCAATTAACAAACAATTATGTGACATAATGTTAGTTAGTGGTAAGTGCTAAGAAGAATTTAAAGCAGGTAAGGGATAAAAAGTGAAGGAAGTAGTAATGTATTTTAGAAAGTGGGATTTTACCAGATATGGAAATGATAAGAAGGAGTGAGTTATGCAAATATCTAGGAGAAAATGGAACACACGGAAAGAAGAGGAAGGGTCCCAAAGTGAGAATGAGCTCAAAGTGTTCAAGGAACATGAAGGAAAGTGAAGAGGCCCAGGAATTACTAGAATGGAATGAGTCAGGGTGAGTGAGTTAGGAAATGATGGTAGACGTACCCCAAACTAAATCATACACAAACACACTCATTGGAAATTTTCGTGTTTTTTTTTTTAAGATTTTATTTATTTATTTGAGTGGGTTAAGGGGGGAGAGAGAGAGCACAAGCAGGGGTAGGAGCAGAAGGAGAGGGATGAGCAGACTTCTTGTTGAGCACAGAGCCCAATGCAGGGCTGGATCCCATGATCCAGCTGAAATCAAGAGTCAGGCACTTAACCAACTGAGTCACCCAGGCACCCCGGGAAAGTTTTGAATAGGAAACTGGTGTGATTTGATTAAAGGTTTCAAAGGTTCACTCTCTTCCTTGAGTGGAGCCAGAATGGAAAGGGGCAAGGTGGGAGCAGGTAGGCCACCAGGGGGTTAGTGGAGTAATGCAGGGATTGGGGTGGTACAGGTGGCAGTGTGAGGATGATTGTTACACACAATCCCTTTCCAGGATTAAGGAACTAGGCTTGAGGAGTTTCAGAAAATTGCAGAAGGTGACATAGCTAGTAAGTGGAATAGATATTCAGAAACAAAGCATCTCAGACTCCAATACTTGGGCTACTTCTCTGTATTGTTTTCTTACTTAAAGAATTAGTAAAATTTCTATTGTACAAGATTAGTGATGTTTGGGGGAAGTCGTGGCATATGTTATTACACTTTGGGGAAAAAACGACAGCAAAAAAGCTTGACAAAACAAAAATTAAAAGAGAAAAATACCCAAACAATAAAGAATCTCTCTTCAAAGCAAAATGGAATAGAAGGACACGGACAGTTTTAGAGCTTCCTACAGATCCACTTGGTAGGAGAAAAATAATGTTTTGTTTTTTCTTGGTGAAGATCATTGTAATGACTTCATTTAAGGAACAACTTACATCTAGGTGGAGAAGGTATAATTGTTTCACATTTAAACTCTCACAATGTATAAATAGAACAATGCTGATCACCTTACAAAACACACTGAGCCTGACTTTCACACTCTTCCACCTTCTACTTTAATGACAGTCGAAACTTTCCTGAATATTATCTACAATGAGAAATATCTTTTATACTTTAACCCAATAAAGACACAAACACACTCCTGAAACAAACATTTCAGAAAATATTTATCTTTACTCTTTATGATGAACTCCGAAATTTTTGATTCTATTCTTTTTTTTTTTTTTTTTTTTTTTTAATGCTGATTGCAAACCAGTGAATTGATTTAAAGTCTACTGGTAGGTCAACGTCCCAGAGCTTCAAAAGCATGGAAGTAGAAAAAGGGCTGGAGGAAAATTGTAAATATTTAGTTTCGGCTCCCATTCATGTCTTTCCCAACTTGGGTGCAGGATTATTGCACAGTTTTTCTAAGGCCAACCGAGAGCCCAAGGGCAACTGGGTCTATAGTCATGAAAGCAGAAACTGTCTATGAGGCACCCTCCTCGACCTTTTTGACCTCTTAAAACTTTCACCATTGCCAACACATAGCCATGTGTGGGTGTGACAGAGTTAGGGATCTCTGGCAGAAACCTAAGATGGATAGAGGCTCTCCTGGCTATGGTGGCCCTTGGCCCACCTGTCCTCCAGGCTGGCAAGGTGCCCACTGGTTAACAGTTAAGAGAATGGGTTCTGGAACCAGATGTCAAGCACAGCCCTGCTTAGCAATGATTGTGTAAGCTTCGGAGGAATGCTTAACTCTGTGCTTCAGTTTACTTAGTTTTGTAATAACCCTAATAGGATCTCACTCAGGGCACTGGGAGAGTAAATGAGTTGATGTAAACAAAGGGCTCAGCTCAGAGCTTGGCACAAAGTGAGCATGCAGTTGATAATTGCTATAATAATAATTACTATTATTACTTTCATCACCATCATTATTATTATCATTAGTGTTGGGGCAAGGCATGAATTCAGAGGGAAAGGGGACAGAAGAGAGTGATTGAAACACGGTTCCTTATTCTTTCACTACTCCCAACTTTAGGTACTTACCAGAACCAAGTAAATGTGAAGAAGCATAGAGCTGAAGTCTTGGAATTTATCAGTCTGACACCTTCACAGATAGGGAGCATGACCCAGAGCAGTTCAGTGACTTCCCAACTCACTCAATTGTCTTGAAGCAGAGTTAGGATTACATTTTGATTTTTATGACACTTAAGTAGTTACTCCTTCCATTTCATGGCATTGTCATTCCTAGCAAGAATTCATAAACAATTGTCTCACAGAATTTTTAATTTCCAAAGCCATATGCCAATTGGTATTTCATCATGAAGAGCTAAATAGGAACAACAGTAAATATTTTAAAAGATTAAGGGAACCTGGTTTTTCAGATATTTAAATGGTTTAGTTTATTTGTGACTGTTTTATGTATTTTAATGATTTATCAATAATATAAATACAAGCTGTCATATCCCTTTTGATTTATTATATGATAGGACCTACATAATATTTGTGTGTATTTTTAACATTGCTTTTTAATATTTGATATATATTTAATGAATAGATACTGAAAATGACTTTTCAATGCTAAGGTAATTATACCTAATAAAAATGCCTAAAAAGAACGTGTGCCCAAATAATACAGTATATGTTAATAAAAGAATGCACATGCACACACAGAGGAGGTAACTGAATAGTCTTTGGGATTAAATTGTTTATTATTTCTCAAGTAAGAAAAAGTTGGAGAACTGGTTCTGTGTATCCCACTAAATGTTCCTGTTTCACATCATATCAGCAGCTGGTAAGGTAAAAAGTGGCGGTGATAGTAATTTCTAGAGGGTCAGCAATACCAACATTCAAACAGTGTAGCTAAATCTTTCATCAAGTCATTAGTGGAGTTGATAGTTTTCCAAGTGTATGTTTGTAGATCACTGTATAAATATACACACAGAGAATTTACACATATTGAGAGAGGGATAGAGAGAGAGAGAATGAAGAAGAGAGAAAGGGAGAGGGCAAGTATGCACTGAGCTAGTTTAAAATTTTGGATCCACTGTATACATAGAGTTAATAGTAACTAGCAACATTTAAATATTCTGTGGAATAATGGATATTTTTGCCAATAGTGCCAGCTATTAATAAGAGAATACTTTTCTGGGGCACCTGGGTGGCTTGGTTGGTTGAGCATCTGGCTTTGGCTCAGGTCATGATCCTGGGGTCCTGGGTTGAGTCCCTAATCAGGTTCCTTGCTCAGTGGGGAGCCTGCCTCTCCCTCTGCCTCCTGCTCCCCCTGCTTGTACTTTCTCTCTCTCTCTCTCTGATAAATAAATAGATAAAATCTTTGAAAAAAAAAGATAAATACTTTTCTAAAATTTTAATGATGAGGCTTTTAGTCCTGAATATGATAGTTTATTTGTTATTTCCTAACTAAATTCAACAATTAAAAAATAATAAATTTCCAAAATATACAGGCATACATATTGATGAGACTACTTGATAATGTATGTTCCTGAATACAGATACAAACAAACAAAATATCAAGACTTTTAAAAGCAGAGAGGCTGTTTTTAATCAATTCATTGAAACATTACCACTTCCTAGAAAACTTTCTATGAGCCTGAATCAGAAGTGTTTGACTGATACTACACTTAAAGAGAGAATTACATTGTTTTTTTTTTACTTACTTTCGAGTAAGATGACTTTATTAATTCGTGTAATCTAGTGAAAGAAAAAGACTGATAGACCCAAACTAATTTTAAACCAACCTAATTTAAAAGTTCTAAGAAAGTTTTATTATTTTTCTAATGGGAATTAGAACAATAGAATTTAGTTTATATATTAATAATTAGGAGTTACACATTTAATCTAGACATTTTTCTTTTCACACTATTTATTGAGATTAATACTCTTTGTCTTATCTTTTGATGTTTTGTTGTTAGAGGGCTGCATTTAGTGAACATTACAAAAACCTACTCTTTGGGAAGGGACTGAGATGCCTACAGAAAAGGACATTTTTTTTTTCTCAAAATGGACATCTTTCTGTAATTCATCCACCCGACAAGAGCACTTTCTGTAATTCATTGAAAAACACTGCATATGCTAGCAGCGCCCCTAATTATGTCATGTGACTGTTTGTCTAAAGAGTCCAGCTAAATATAAGGATATGTTATGTAAGGAAACGGAAGGGGAGTGGAAGCCTAGAATTACATGGTAATTTCAGCTTGTGTTTTGCTAAGTGTCTGCGAATTGCCTACTTCACGTACCTCTTCAAATCCTCACAGCTCCACCTCACTGCAGCCCCATCTGCAGCACCCAACCCCACACAGAGTCCAACAATCTCTGAATATCCCCTTGCGGGAGCAACCTCAAAAGTGCACCACATACCTCTTGCTTTCTGTCCTGAGCTTTTGAAGACTCTGACATGGAATAAATCATCACTCATGGACTCACAACTCCAACGTGAGGGAACTCATGCACATGTAGACCACCCCTTGCCAACGGAAGGAGGATCTGATGGGCAGATCTTTATTTCTGCGATGTGTTTCATAAGTCTCTGTAGAAGGTCCTGTGACACTGGGCACAAGTTGTTACAGTGGTGGCCAACTCATTATATTCCTGTATTTTCTGCCCTTTCTTTCGAGATTCACTCCTTCCCCTACCTGTCCCTTGATCCTGCTCTCCAGTATCACTTCCCCAAACAGCACTGCATGAAAGTCTTTGTTTCAGGCTTTGCTTCTGGTAGAACTTCAGCTAACACTCCATGATCACATATCCTTGATGGGATTTCAAAGAGGACAGTTGATAGAAAGTGCCAATATATACATACACAAGGTAATATAAGTGTGCATGTGTCTGTGTGATATCCCAACATTAAAAGAAATTCTAAATACTTTTATCAAATGGTCACTATTTATTCTATTACACACTACATACTTTGGAATAGGAAGCTGGAGTCATGTCCTCTTGGCTTCCCATAGTCTAGACCATGGCTTACTCAGCTCTCCCGTTGTAAAAATCGCTCCCACATCTGGCCCATGGCATTCAGCTCTCCTACCCTCGCACCTGCTGGCTACCAGCATATACCACATCACCATAACTCACCTCATTTCAAAGTACTAAGATCTAGCATGTCTCTTTGTCTTTGTCTTTCTTTAAATACCTGGTTTCAGGCAGACGTATTTATCAATTAAAATGTTACAGTGTTTAAAAATAAAGCATTATAGTGTTTGTTATCTTAATACAAAGGTGATATAGTCTTATTAAAGACAATTTAAGGATTATAGGTAGGAAAATTGACAGTAAATGCAAAATTTAGCAATAAATGCAAGCCTACAATACAACCAATGCTATCTTTCTGGTAATTAAACTTCTTAATTTTTATGCACATTTCTTTTTTTCCTATGGCAGGAACACATTGGAAATGCTGTTTTATCATTGTTTTTAAACAAGTGAAGACATCATTAACTTTCTGAGAAAAAAAAATCTTTCTATAATATTTTCTGACCATATGGTTCCTCTTTATCACTCAACACATTTTTTTTTTTAGAGTTACTTGTTTTTCAAACTCTAAGTACTACAGATATAATAACTCAGTCTCTGTCACCATGGGGTTTATAATATAATGGAACAAAGCAAATATAAACAAAGGATTGTGTATGCTGAGAACTAAGAAGCACACAGTGCTAAGGGTGTATAAAATATAACCTATTCCAAGGTCAGGAAAGAGAAGTCTAGTGTTACAACATATTTCCCTTAATCAAATGTTTGAATGTTCACATTATTTCCAATGTTTCATTTATTATTAAAAACTACTCTAGTGTACATATTTCTAGCTGAATCTTTGCATACTGTCATGATGACTGATTTAAAATAAATTATTGGAAGAGGAATTGAGGGGTCAAAATGCATGTGCCATTTTAAGGATTCTCGTTTGTTTTTATATGTTCTCCAGAAAAGTTATGCCAAATAATAGCAGATAGTAGATGACCAACCGTGCTGGGGCTTGGGAATGTTTAATTCACCCTCCTAATAACGGGTATATTCTCAGTCTCTCTCTCTCTTCCCCCACTCTCTTCCCCATGAGCAGAGGCCAGTTACCTCCTAGGAAGTTACATTTAAAACACAAAAGAAACAGGTTTTAAAAAATTAATTTACTTTTTTTTTTTTTTTTTTTTTAGAGAGAGAGACAGAGAGATTGAGAGTGTGAGTTGGGATGTTGGAAGAGGGAGAGGGAGGGAGAATTCCAAGCAGACTCTATGCCTGTCAAAGGGCTCAGTCTCAAGAATCTGAGACCACAACCTGAGCTGAAATCAAGAGTCAGATGCTTAACTGACTAAGCCACCCTGGTGCCCAAAGGGAAACAGTTTTAAATCAATTTGTCTAGGGTTTATTAAACTTGCCTAAAATAAGAATCATCTAGGGGGCTTGTAAAGATCCAAATTTTTGGTCCTCCAAAAAAGTCTTTAAGGAACCTTTTTTTTTTTTTTTTTTTTTTTTTTTTTTTAAAGTGCCAAGTTACTCTTTTTACAAGGCAGAAGAGGAAAATGCCAACATTATCCATGGAAATATCTGTTAAAATGTTTACAGAACAGCAAAGTATGGCTCGTGCACTCCATTGCTATCAGAGAAACCAAGAAAAATATTTATGTGCTGTCTTAAGGTCATCAGTGAAGCAAGTTTACATTTCTGCAAGAAATGTGAAGTTTCCTGGGCCTTACACTTAAAGACTACCAAACTATTGCTTCAAGGACCTGCTTTGTCTAAAGTTTGAGAGTGACATTTATTAGAAAGTCCAAGAAAAAGCAGGTTAAACTGGTATCAGTATTTCTTTTATGTATTTTACTTTCTTTGGCACAAATTAATGGGTGACATAACATAAAATTTAAATCAGTGAAGCAATTAATGAAGTGTTTCTTTTTTTCTCAGCATATGCATATTTGAGCAGGAAGTCTCTGTGCTCTGCAAGGTAATATGTATTCAACATTTATGAAGCATGTAGCATTTTTCCAATGTACCAGATCTTATGCTAAATTGAAAATAAAGAGGTGAGTTTATAGTTCCCTGCAACAGAAAGCTCAACTCTCCAATCTGGTAGTAGATTTATTTAAGAAAATTATAAGACAATAATATGCTGTAGTGGAAACAAATGCAAAGTACCATAGAATTATTGATAGTTTAGATCAAAGACATGACTGCACTTTGATTACTTAAGATAAAAAGAAGCTAGTTTAGTTTAAAAATCTACATGCACATTTTTTTTAATTTGCAAATTCATTAAGTCTATTGGTATATTTGAGTAACATTTCTGAAGAAAAATGTAAAATCATATAGCCAATGCAGATAAATCATGCTCCATTATGGAGATAATATCTCTCAGTGGCACTTTGTTCTGACCAAGAAGCAAGCATTAAATTACTTATTTAGCAAACTTTGTTGGCAGTGCATAGGAAAGGGTGCCAGAATTAAAATATAATGCAGACAATATATTATTTAGTGCTTGTAGATAAATGTTGGTATGCTCACAGCTGTTTTAAAATGTGTGTGTAATTAAGTATCTTTAATGCAGTTAGACATGATCTTCTGTCCTCAGAGCAGAACTTTCTTTAGTCTGTAAATCTCTCACGCAGCAACACTACCTAAATCAGTTCATTAACCTAATCAGATGCTTGCAGTTCATCTATGTGAATTACAGTTGCACTTGGCAGATAATGTACTTAGCACTTATCTATTGTATTAACCCAGAATATGAAAGAAAAAGTTGTATAAAATATGTTGTCCTTTCTTCCACATAATAAATCCACAAAATAAATGGTCTATCTACAGAATGTCTATGAATATTGGTTTTGTGTTACTAGTAAGATAATTGCATTTGAAGCAATAGGTCCTTAATTAAAACTTGATCCACTAGATTCATGCTAAGTTTTCAAATATTTTAGCATCATGGTCATTTTGCCTAAGTAGTCAATTTTTGTCTTTCTTTTACAATTATTCAACACCATTCTAAGTAGCCCTTATCAGTCACGACTTCAGGAAACCTTCAGAAAAACATTCCAAGAACTAATTCAGAAAAGCAGCATGTTGTAGTGTGTTTCAAAGAGAAATTTATGAAAAAACAAGAACACTTTCGAATGGGCAAGATTCCTTCTGTTTGTACAACTCACAGTGAGTTGGCTAATCTTGTTTTAACAGAGACCAATAATGGTGCTTTCACAGCCTCCTCTCATAAACGAGGCCAGGTCTATACCACCATCCAAACTAAATGGCTCTGTAAATAGACAATGCATTGGAAATAATATGAAATATTCAAGTCAGAGGATTTGGGGGCTCCATGCAAATATTTGACTACCAGAATATCCCAAATGAAGCAAATGCTTGGGCAGCCCTCCACTTTGCTGGAACAAAATCTGGCAAAGGCTGACTTTGTACTGGCAAATAGCAGAGTGAAAACGGACTACTCCCTCGAATACTTGTACAGAAGCATATCACTGCTAGGAATACATGACCAAACACAGATTTGCGAAAATGTGTGTATCACTGTAACTACACAAAAGTTTTTATAAACATTTTCAATTGAAAGCCACTGAAAACCCACGAGAATTCCTAGCTGATAGGAAGGTTTAGAGGAGAAAGAGGTGGGGCAGGAAGAGATGGTGGGAACTTTGGGACATGGGGAGATAGCTAATAAACATTTTCATGGGCCTGTTGCCAAAGAATTTGGGAATTACTACTGCACTAACAAAACCCTTTGGAAAGTTTTTACATGAAATTCATATTTATTTCTGAGTTCTGTGGTTGAGCTGGCTGGAAAAGATTCAACTAAGAAATTGATTTACCAAACATTCATTTTATTTATAAAAGACTTCAGCAGGAATGTGCTTTAAAGTTATGAACTTAGAAATTTTCATAATATGTACTTTAATCAATGAAATCCAAGCAAATAATGAAACCTTTCCTTTAATAGTTTTACCTAATTGGGAATATTAACTTTGTATTTCAAATAATTAAAGGACTCAGTGTATGCCTGAAATGTGCATTCCAAATTTTTGAAGGTCGTATCATCTATCCAATGCTAAATCCAGACATTGCCTTAACATCGCAGTTGACTAATTCAGTAGTAGCTACATATTTTGATCCAGATTATCAGAACTATTAACATAAAACAAAAACACAAAGGGATGGAGACTATGCTCATGATCCTTAAGATCATTCTCAAAAGACTGAGAGTTTCTTTCTGAGATAAAAAATCACACCTTGAAAACAAAATTCTTTAGTTTTACTCTCTACCCCTCTGAACTTCATTGAATTGCTTTTTTCTTTGACCACATGTCCCAGGGAAACCACCACACTTCCCTGCACAGTTTCTTCCCCAACTGAGCTATTGTACTTCCATAGAACTCCCTCTCCCACCTTTAAACCATATCCCATATGATTCAACTCACTTTCACCTGTACTAAACATGGGATGATTTAGCATTTTCTTCCAACTCTAACTGTATGATCTGGTTTACTAGACATCAAAAGGAAAGGTAAGTGATGCCTGGGTGGTTCAGTTGATTAAGTGTCTGCCTTCAGCTCAGGTTGTGATCCCAGCCTCCTGGGATTGAGTCCCAGATTGGGCTCTTGCTCAGGAGGGAGCCTGCTCCTCCCTCTGCCTGCCAGCTCTCCCTGCTTGTGCGTGCTCTTTCTTTCACAGATGAATAAATACAATCTTAAAAAAAAAATTAAAAAAAGAAAGTTAAGGAAGGGACATATAATTATAAGAAAGAATAAGCTAAATGTATATGAAAATACAAAATGTTACTGGGGTTCACAGAAGAGATTATATTCAATTCACTTAGAATAGGGCTAAGAAAAGACTTTGCAGTAAAAGGAGACTTGAACTGGCCTTAAATATGAGTAGATTCCCCCGTATTAGAGAGAGAATAGTTTAAAGCACAAAAGAGTAGCCCATCACTCTAATTGAAAATCCTCCCCATAAACTTCAGAATCACATGCCAACATGACAACAGAATATGAGGTCCCCCAACGTCTAAGCTCTGGCTGCCTCTCTGTCCCTTCCCCCCACCACAACTCTGCTTGAAGTCTCTGCTGTTAGGATGCTGAGCCCATCTTAAAAGTTTAACTCTGTCAAACGCTTTTATTTCTTGGAACTTAGAGGAAAACGTTGAGTTAATTATTCTTCTCGGTTCATGCCACATTTGTCATCATGGGTCCAAACAGAGTTCCTCTCTCTATGGACGTATTTATTCATTAACTGTTATCTCCTCAGCCACTTGTGACCCGACCTCTACCATATGCTACTATCACAGCTCTTCATCCTGTTTAATGAGACTTGTCTTTATTGCATGTTTTTACCAAATATGCATAGGGTGAGCCCATGTACTTCCAAATATATGTGAGTATATTGTTTTAAAGTTCTCATTTCTTACACTTCTCTAAATATTATGTATTTAAGATCCACAAAGATCCTTTGTGTAACCATCATATTTAATGGTTCTATACAGTTCAGGGTGTGTGTCCACTCCTCCGATGCTGGCCATCTGGGATGCCAATAAGAACCCACGATCACATGCACTCACACCCACACTCATACTCACACATCCGCACTTGTGCACATTCATGCTCACACAAGTACTCTCTCTCTCTCTCTCACACACACACACACAGATACTTTTGCATACACTATTGCACATACACACTCACCTTACACACGTACAAATGCTACAGTGACAATGCTCCTAAGTACCCCATCATAAACACCTAAGAACTTTGGAATATGGATCCTGGAGTGGAACCAATAAATTATAAGACATGTTTATACTTAACTTTTCTGAAGAATTCTAGACAAATCTTGAGAAAGGCTGAGGGTCCCTGTCTCCACACAGTTCTGCTGGCACTTGGCATTATTCAGCTTTGCCACGCTTCCAGTCTAATAATGTGTGAGATGCCTTTAATGAAACAACTATTCAACACTTAAACTGAATTGTATCTTTTTGTGTGTTTTGTTGTTGTTGTTTGTTTGTTTGTTTTTTGGTTTGGCTAGCCTATACCAGCCTGTAAAATGGTAGAGGCCATTTAAATACTAAGGCACTAAAACATATTTGAAGAATAAAGATTTCAAGAAAGCAAGGCCTCTAGTTATGGAATGAATAAGTCTTGGGAATAAAAGTCACAACAGATGGAGTATCGTCAATGCTATTGTAATACCGTTGTATGGTGACAGTAGCTACACTTAGAGTGAGCATAACATATACAGAAGCTAAATTGCTGTGTTGTACACCTGAAACTAGTGTAACATGGTATACCAACTATAATCAAATCTTTTTTTTTTTCCTTTTTTTTGAAAAGCAAGGCAAAATGAAAAAGAGACTATTACCCAAATGTATTAAACCAAGAACTGGCTAGGATGACATAGATGTGACTCTAATTCCAATTCCATGTTCATCTTCACATATCAGAAGGTAACTTGTGTGTAACTTGTGTCAATAAGCCTATTTTTTTTTTTTTTTTTTTTTTTTTTTTTTTTTACAGTTGACTCTTTTAGTGATAGACAGGAGTCTAAACCTCAAGGTCCTTGAGGTTTCTCGCTAATTTTCCTACATCTCCGAAATGGTGAGGTACACTTTTCACAATGTCATCAGCGGGAAGCCCAAGTCAGGGCGAGCTGTTGAGAAGCTTCTTCTGCGTCTGTCAGATGAGCCTCTCAGCGGGTGGTTTCAACCTCGGCAGCTCCATCTGGCTCCGCAGGTTCTAGACGCCTGCTCCGGTTCTCCAAGCCTTACCGCAGGGGCTAAAGCAGCACAGACTACTAATTCACATATGGTAAGACTGCCCAAGCAATTCTTTGTTTGCTTTGTTCTGACCTTTTCAAAGTCTTTATTAATTTATATATTTGAAAAGCACTCTTGAAGTAGTTTGTAATAAATAACTGAATCCATTTGCCATTGATTTATATTTTGCTCATCCCAAAAGGAAATTTCAGTGGCAAAGAGTTTATCACTTTTTATTTCAATCACATATCTCATTTTATGTCCTTTTCCTGTGAGCTGGATGCTTTCTCCCCCTAATGCCTTTTGTTCCTTCTCAGGGAAAAGGTCACATGCATTTGTATGTGGCTCACAGCGAAGCAGCACATCTTATTCTTGGGACTCTCCCTTATGTTACACATACAGATCAGCTTTTCTCAAAAATCTTTGATTTTATTCTTTGTAGAGCTATATATAATTCTTTTTACACTCCAGCCCTATGAAGCAGAGGATTTCTAAATCTAGGCGGCTTAATTAGAAAGAAGCAGGCGCACATATGGCTGACAGGCTTGGAAATCAGAAGCTTTGGACGGGAACTATTCT
This sequence comes from Martes martes, assembly GCF_963455335.1. Lineage (NCBI taxonomy): Eukaryota > Metazoa > Chordata > Mammalia > Carnivora > Mustelidae > Martes > Martes martes. The sequence continues at coordinate 122,273,325 of NC_137889.1, read as the reverse complement.
CCCGTGAACTCCACTCTGTGATCTGAAGCACTTGATAAAGATTCTTGATAACATAGAGTAATACACTTGTGTTTTAATGTGAGTGTTCATGATTATTTATTGAACAAACTCTTTTTATAGAGCTAGCTATGTGCAAGGTACAATTCTTAGTGTTTTATAAAGTGCTTAAATCCTCCACAAATTCTATTAAGCAGGCACTAGCGTTATCTTTGCCTTACAAGTGAAGAAATTGAGGTCCAGAGAAGGTAGCTAACTTATCCACGGCTACATGGCTTGTCGGACCCAAAGCCAGAATTCTGACCGTGACGGTCTAGCTACAGAGTCAGTGGTCCTGACATGTTTCCAACTGAAGGTCTCAAGCACGACGTGATATTAATAGTTTTCAGTCAGATTATGTAGCACTATTATTATTGTGTATGTAACGGGAAGAGGTTATTCTGTGAATAAGAAGAGAGATACTACTCTACAAATATCCAGATCATATGATGTGGCTCTCTTCACCTTCCCGATTAGGAAGTTTTATTCCAACAATCTCCCAGATGTGTTTCATGGGTCATACAGAACAAATTGGACAAACGTGCATACCCTCACTTCCCTGCCTCTCTTTCTAAATGCCACTGTCTCTCACAATCTTTAAACCACAAATACCACAACATAACAAGAGAGTATTATAGTGTAACATAAATTGTAAGCACTTCTTCAAGTTTCATCTCAGGGAAAGTTGACCAAATCTAGTAACCATGGCATTAAAGCTTATTTGCCATTCAATTACTTGGTATTAAAACCAAAAAGTCACCTCTCCACCATCAATATATTTTACTTAAAAAGACAATCACATACCATTTACTTTTTTAAGTTAGCAAGAACATGTCAGTACACCTTTATGAAACATTCATCACATGTCCATCACCATGTTAGAAACTAGAAATACTGGGATGGATAAGACAATGCTTGCCTCTGAAATATATATACAGAAAAGAGAAAAACGAATACCTGGTGGAAGTGCTATAAACAAAGTAAAGCAAGGTTTGTTTTTTGTTAAGTACTTATTTGTATTAAAAGCATCAGATGTAGAGCTTAACTGAAGATATTTATAAAATAATATAATTATTGTTAAGATTTTATTTTATTGAAGGATGTATACACGGAGACTCTCTCTTAAGTCTTGTATAAATAAAAATAAAATGGGCTTGTACATTTACATTGCTTGCCAAGGTCAGGTTAAAGACATTTAGAAAAACAACTTCAGTAACCAAGTTAACACATTTGAACAATTAATTCAAATAAAAATTCTATGAGAAACCCTCCAATTTCTGGCCTAGAAAATATGTTGGAAACAATGCATTTTGAGGATGTTTCTGATAGATTTATGTTGTGATTTTGTGCCTATTTAAACTCCCAGATGATTCTTCAGTGTAACAACATCTCTAAAACAGGAATAGTGTAGTGATGTCATGGTAAGAACTAGAAAGGCTTTCAAAACAGAGATAACAAACATGTTATTCTGTCTAACCATACAGTCACAGTTACTGAGTCAAATCTAACGGAGGAAAATCCTTATTAACCCCATGACCTCAGTCTACCATGCTTACATCTGGTTATTACTCATTCTTCAGACCCATCCTCAACAGCTCTTTGGAAAGGCCTTCCCTGATCACTCAATCTAAAGTAAGCCCTTTATATTCTCTCAAATAAATCTATGCTTTTCTTGTATGATACTGTATTAGCTTTCTCAGGCTGCCATAAAAAAAAGACCATAGTTTGAAGGGTCCAACAGGAATTTATTTTCTTATACTCTTGGAGGCTGAAAGTCAGAAATCATAGTGCCAGTATGGTCTGGTTCTTGTGAGGACTTTCCCTCGCTCACAGATTTTTGTTTTCTCTCTGTGCTATTTTAGAGAAGAAAGAGATCTGGTGTCTCTTTCTCTTCTTATAAGGGCACCAGTTCTATCAGTCACCCATATGACCTCATTTAATCAATTCCTTCCTTAGAGGTTCTATCTCCAAGATAGACATGAAGGGGGGTGCGGGTTAGGGCTTCAACTTATGAATTTGGGGATGGGGCATGATTCAGTCCATAGTAAGCACTTACCACAATTTTTCATCACTTAATAGCTTGCTCACTTATTTGATGACTTCCTTCACAAATTGCAAACTGTATAAACTCAATTAAAAACTGTAGGGATCAGAGATGCATTTGCTTTGGGCACCACTGAATGTCCAGTGCTCAGCATAGTACCTGGCACAAAACATTCTAGTTGACTCTTGAATGAACAAATTAATGTGGTCATGATCTGAATCTTTACACAAAATTTTTGAAATCCATCTGTTGATTCAAAGTATTCTTTTCATAGCTTCAGGTCTTATATGCTAACACACTTCTATGCATATTAATCTTTCCCATTTAAACCTTAGAAAACAATATAATGCAAATTACTGTCAATTGATAATTCAAGCAATGCCTTTGGGGAATTATTTTATAATGCCATCCTTATTAATGTCCAACTTAAATCTCTTTCATGTGGAAGATGTTCTGAAAAAAAAAAGTACAGACAAAGACATAAGAGCTGATAAAAATGCATTATCAATTAAAGGACAGAAACTCATGTTTTAAAAAATCTCAAAATAGTTTTTATGAAGAGGAACATAGAAAGTTAACTACAATGATTAAATTAATATCTCAATAAAAATAAACCCTCTAATTTTCTTAGATTGTTTAGCCTTGGAATGGAGAAATTATCTAAGCAGTATCTGAAGAGAGGGATTTGTGACAGTGATTATATCTAGTACTGGCTTAATGAGACACTGTAATGGCTGGCTACTCTCCCTCCATTCCACTCTAAAATTTCAATCTAATGTGTTTTGAAGTTCAATAGTGAATTTTTGTTCAGTTCCACCAATAAATTCAAAGCTCCTTTTTTTTTCACATATATCTCAGACAGCATGCATGACTCATGCTGAGAGGAAAATATATTTCCAAGATTGTGAGACATCCAGATATAATGACAATGGTACTAAGTTAAATTGACATGAATTTTTTCCTTAGTATTACCATGTCTTATGAACTAAACCTGTTATTTTAATGTTACTCTTCTTTTTTCAAGCTTTTATTAAATTCTAGTTAGTTAGCATACAGTGTATTATTCAAGTATAGCATTTAGTGATTCATCATTTACATATGTCACCCCGGACTCATCACGACAAGTACTCTCCTTAATCCCCAACACCCACTTAACATATCACTCCACCCACCTCCACTCTGGTAAACCCCAGTTTGTTCTCTATAGTTAAGAGTCTTACTGTTACTTTTTTTATGCATCTAAAAAATGAGGATAGTAATACATTGTTAGAATTAAATGAAGAAATTAGCATAAAGAGCTTTTAAATACAAAAATTTTTGTAAAATTAGATGATTGTTGTGATCATCTTTACCAAAACTCCACAAATTAAAGTACTAGCTTAAAGAATTTGTGCTCATAAATTTGTATGATGCATTATTGGTATAACTATGATATTCCACTTTTAATGTTTCTTGCCATTATGACACTCCTGGCTTCTTGCCACCTGTCATTCTCTCTGCTTCAGGTGAATTAGGGTCTCTAATCAGATTATTGAGTTTGAAGAAAGAAATTGGCCCACATAGTTTAGCCCCTCCTTCCTCTCTTTTCTGGTAGTTAGCCTAGAGAAAGTCTTGCATTTCCTCTACTCTTGGAAGCAGACTGTCTAACACCAATCAAGCTTCCAACCATAGCCCAAGCCAACATCTTGACTTCAACCTCATAGCCAGCACCATCCTGGATTCCTCATCTGTAGAAAAAGTGATCTAATAAGAGTTTATTCTTGTTTGAGCTGCTAAAGTTTATTCTTGTTTGAGCTGCTAAATCTTGAGATAATTCTTACACAGCAATAGATGATTAATATGAGAGATTAACTGCTCTTAGCCTTACATCTGTTAACACATATAAACTACATTCTCCAATATCAGCTTGAAATATCAGAAGTGAAATTTTACCTTCCAAACACTAAGTCTCTTGTCTTTTGTTATCATTACTTCAGGACTTGAGCAGGAAAGTTTGATTCCAGTTAATGAGTCCTCTCAAATATCCTACTGTGCTTCTCATTTTGTGATGTATCCATCTATTCAACAAGCATTCTATTGAACATCTACTAAATTCTAAGCACTGTGCAAAGTTTTGAATACCAAAAGAATTAGAACTTGGTTAAGAATTTTCACTGAAGTTGAAATTTCCATAGTCTCATTAAAAAAGGCAGAATTACTAAGAACTACTAAATAATATCATAGAATGTCAAATTTCAATGAACTTTTAGTGAAGTAAGAGGGCAGGAAGAGAAGATTTCAGCAAGTATAAACTGATTTGCTATATTTAATTAGAATTACATTCTACACGGAGACAGCATATTCGAGTAAGTCCACCCTAATGCATCACCTCATTGATGATAACCCTACTTAAAGAACAAAGGCTTAGTGGCAAACAGCATAGACTCCAGAGCCAGACGGTCTCAGTTTCTGTCTTGGCTCTGCCTCTTGAGACTTGTGTGATCTTAGGCTACATACTTAAACTTTCTATGCTTGCCTCCTCAACTGTGACGGGTTATTTGAGAATTAAATGAGTTAGTAGATGTTAAGTATTTAGAATAGTGCCTAGCACTATATTATTGCTCAATATTATTATCAGGACTTAAAAAAAACATTCAGTTATATTGACAATGGTTAGTCTCAACTTTGTCAGACTTTGATTCATTCTGGGTCAAATTACTCCTATATGTTATTTTCCTCTGTTGGCCGAAAGAGATGTTAGAGATGTTATCTAATACTCTGAGTATCAAGAAAAGTTTGCTCTTTCCACCACAAATTAACTCAGATGTTGGAATTTCAAACCCCCACTTTTTGACAAACTAACCAGAATTATCTTCTTAAAGTCAACTTATGAGGAAGAATTATTCTTCACCTGTTTAAACCATTTGCAGATCTGGACAATAATGCAAAAGAAATAAATTGATTGTCTTTTTAAAGTAATGAATAAATCAAACAATGTCTTATTCATATCCTAATTCAAATTGTTCAATAGTTCCTCCCTTTTAAAATTGTTTTAAGGGCGCCTGGGTGGCTCAGTGGGTTAAAGCCTCTGCCTTCAACTCAGGTCATGATCCCAGGCTCCTGGGATCGAGCCCCACATCGGGCTCTCTGCTCTGCCAGGAGCCTGCTTCCTCCTCTCTCTCTGCCTGCCTCTCTGCCTACTTGTGATCTCTGTCTGTCCAATAAATAAAAAATAAATAAATAATATTTAAAATTGTTTTAAATATTTGCATATTCTTTACTGAAATAAAGTACTAGATTTTTTATGGAATCAAACATCTGAATTATTGAACTATATATCTGATAGGTAAAAGAGGTTTGTTTTTCCATTCTGTATTAGCTACAACATGGTATCCTTTCCTCATTATAGTTCAAAATAATAGAAGGTTTTAAAAAACTTTTTATTGATTCATGAGAGTTTGAGATTTTGCACTGATACATTGTCTATTCTTTTGACTTTGTGTAACCTAAAAGTTAGTTCATCTATCTCTGAATAATTAAGATGTGGCATGACATTAGCAAGATGATAGAATAATAGGGGTTTTCTACCCTCTTCCCCCAAGAATGCCAATTTTGAAATCACCCATGGGTGGGAATACCTTTTAGGAATCTAGAGTCCAGGAATCCAGTTAAGAAGTTCTAGAACACCACTGGAACAACAACAACAACAACAAAATCTGAGACAGGTTGCTTGAAGTGGGTAGAAGAGAGTTTTACATTTCTTTATCAACCCTTCTCCAAGGCAGCACAACTCAGTAACAAGGGAGATTCCCTAGGCTTACAGTTTATTTCACAGGGGACAGTCAGACTGTGTCAGCATCTGGTTTCTCCAGCTGTGTAGAATACTGACAAAGGGGCCCACTTCTCTCTCATCCCATCCAGAATACTGAAGTGATCTTGCATGAGAGAGGGCCAGGAAAAATCTGGGAGTACAGCCTCAACATCCCCAATCATTGGGAAAATGCAAATCAAAACTACAGTGAGGCATCACCTCACATCTGTTAGGATGGCTGTGAACAAAAACACAACTTTATATCATGCCTCTAGGAACTCAGCAACTACACTTTGGGTTTTCCTATGCCAGTTCTCCTTCAGTGGTGGTTTTGCTAGGATTTCTACTGTGGTTGGATCCACTGTCTGCTTATTACTTCTTGGTTTACCTTTTCAATTTGCCAGAGCACAACTTGAAGCAACCTCCCTGAGAAAAGAATGTGAAAGAGATAAGGATATTGGGTCACAAAGATGTTAAATATCCTGAATCTGAAGCAGCTAGCAGGTGTTGAGAGTCAGTGTTGAACCAAGTTGTGTGGCACCAGGGACGTCTTACAGGATGCACCTTGCCTGGATCTTGCTTGATATACTCAGCTATACATCCCCTCAACCACCTCTTACCAAAATGACTAGGAGGAGGAACACCCAACAGAGGAAAAATTCAGAGACTGTGTCCTCTGCCACAGAACTATTGGATATGGACATAAACAGTATGTTGGAAAGGGAATTCAGGGTAATAATTATCCAGGCAATGGGTACGTTGGAAAAGACCATTAGTGACAACAGAGAATCTCTAAGAGTGGAAGTGAGAGCCAGCAGAAGTTAAAAATGCTATCAATGTGATCCAATCTAATCTAAATACTCTAACAGTTAGGGTAGCCAAGGCAGAAGATAGAAGTAGTGATCTAGAAGACACACTGATAGAAAAGAAGGATCAGGAGGAGGCCTGGAACAAACCATTTAGAAGCCATGAAAACAGAATTAGGGAAATAAATGATGCCAGGAAACATTCCAGAATCAGTTATTAGGATCCCTGAGGGGGTGGAGAAAGAGAGACGACTAGAAGATAGAGTTGAACAAATTCTGGATGAAAATTTCCCTAATCTAGGGAATGGAACAAGTGTTCGTGTCCTAGAGGTGGAAAGGACACTCCCCAAGATCAATGAATCTAGAAAGACATGCAGACACTTAATTGCAAAATTCATGAATCATAATTTCAGACAGGAGGTCTTAAGGGCAGCTAGGGGGAAGAGATTCCTTATGTACAGAGAAAGGACCATCAGAATAACATCAGACCTGTCCATAGAAACCTGGCAAGCCATAAAGGACTGGCAAGCCATATTCAGGGCACTAAATGAGAAAAACATGCAGCCCAGAATACTTTATCCAGAAAGACTCACATTCAGAATGGATGGAGAGATAAAGAGCTTCCAAGACCAGCGAGGTTTAAAAGGGTATATGACAACCAAGCCGGCAGTACAAGAAATATTAAGGGAGGTCCTATAAAAGAAGAACCCAATAGTGACACAGAACAGAAATTTACAGAGACGATCTATAGAAACAAGAACTTTACAGGCTATATGATGTCAATAAAAACTTATCTTTCAATAATTACTCTCAACGTGAATGGCCTAAACGCTCCCATAAAATAGCACAGGGTTGCAGACTGGATAAAATGACAGGACCTGTCCATATGCTGTCTACAAGAGACACATTTGGAATGTAAAGATACATCCAGACTGAAAGTGAAGGGATGGAGAACCATCTTTCATGTCAACGGGCCTCAAATGAAAGCTGGGGTAGTGATTTTCATATCTGATAAATTAGATTTTAAGCTAAAAACTGCAGTCAGAGATACCGAAGAACACTACATCATTCTTAAGGGCTCTATCCACCAAGAAAATCTAACAATTATAAGTATTTATGCCCCCAATATGGGAGCAGCCAACTGCATAAGCCAACAGTTAATCAAAATAAAGAGTCATAATGATATGAATACATTAATTGTAGGGGATTTTAACATGCCACTCTCAGTAACAGAGATCACCCAAGCAGAAAATCAATAAAGAAACAAGAAACAAGAAATATGAATGACACATTGGACCGGATGGACCTCATAGATATATACAGAACATTCTACCCTAAAACAACAAAATACTCATTCTTCTCTAACGTACATGGAACTTTCTTCAGAATAGACCACATATTGAGTCAAAAATCAGGGCTCAACCAATACCAAAAGATTGAGATTATTCCCTGCATATTCTCAGACCACAATGCTTTGAAACTGAAACTCAACCAGAAGAAAAATTTCAGAAAGAATTCAAACAATTGGAAGCCAAAGACCATCCTGCTCAAGAATGTATGGATCAATCTAAGAAGAACTTAAACAATTCATGGAAACCAATGAATATGAAGACACATTGGCCCAAAACCAATGAGATATGGCAAAGGCAGTCCTAAGGGGAAAATACATAGCCATCCAAGCCTCCCTCAAAAAAGTTGAAAAATCCAGGATACACCAACTGTCTTTACACCTTAAAATCAACAACAAATTAAGCCAACCTCATGCACAAGAAGGGAAATAATCAAGATTAGAGCAGAGATCAATGAATTAGAAACTAGAGATACAGTAGAACACATCAATAAAACTAGAAGCTTGTTCTTTGAAAAAAATCAATAAAATTGGTAAACCACTGGCCAAATTAATCCAAAAGTAAAGAGAGAAGACCAAAATTAATAAAATTATGAATTAAAGGGGAAAGATCACTACTAATACCAAAGAAATAGAAACAGTCTTCAGAATTACTATCAACAGTTATATGCCAGTAAGTTAAGCACCCTAAAAGAAATGGATGCATTCCTGGAAACCTATAGACTTCCAAGACTGAAACAGGAAGAAATTGACAACATGAATGGATCAATATCTAGTAACAAGATTGAAGCAGTGATCAAAAACCTCCCAAAACACAACAGCCTAGGATCTGACGGATTCCCTGGGGAGTTCTACCAAACATTCAAAGAAGAAATAATACGTATTCTCCTGAAGCTGATTCAAAAATAGAAACAGAAGGAAAACTTCCAGACTCTTTCTATGAAGCCAGCATTACCCTGATCCCCAAACCAGGAGAATTTCAGACCAATATCCCTGATGAATATAGATGCCAAGATTCTCAACAAGATCCTAGCTAATAGGATCCAACAGTACATTAAAAAGATTATCCGCCATGGGGGCGCCTGGGTGGCTCAGTGGTTTAGGCCGCTGCCTTCGGCTCAGGTCGTGATCTCAGGGTCCTGGGATCAAGTCCCGCATCAGGCTCTCTGCTTGGCAGGGAGCCTGCTTCCCTCTCACTCTCTCTGCCTGCCTCTCTGCCTACTTGTGATCTCTCTCTGTCAAAATAAAATAAATAAAAATCTTTAAAAAATAAATAAAATAAATAAAAAATAAAAAAATTAAAAAAAAAAGATTATCCACCATGACCAGGTGGGATTTATCCTTGGGATGCAAGGGTGGCTCAACATTCACAAATCAATCAATGTGATAGAACAAATCAATAAAAGAAGAGAGAAGGACCACATAGTCCTCTCAATTGATGCAGAAAAAGCATTTGACAAAATACAACATCCGTTTCTGATTAAACTCTTCAAAGTATAGGGATAGAAGGAACATTCCTCAACTTCACAAAATCTATCTATGAAAAACCCACAGTGAATATCATTCTCAATGGGGAAAAGGTAACAGCCTTCCCTTAGAGATCAGGAACATGAAAAAGATGCCCACTCTCGCCACTGTTGTTCAACGTAGTACTAGAAGTCCTAGCAACAACAATCAGAAAACAAAAAGAGATAAAAGGTATTCAAATTGGCAAAGTCAAACTCTCTCTCTTCACAGATGACATGATACTTTATATGGAAAACTCAAAAGACTCCACCCCCAAACTACTAGAACTCATATAGCAATTCAGTAATGTGGCAGGATACAAAACCAATGCACAGAAATCAGTTGCTTTCTTATACACTAACAATGAAAATATAGAAAGGGAAATTAGAGAATCAATTCCGTTTACTATAGCACCAAGAACCATAAGATACCTGGGAATAAACCTAACCAAAGAAGTAAAGGAACTGTACTCAAGGAACTACAGAACACTCGTGAAAGAAATTAAGGAAAACACAAAAAGATGAAAAAGCATTCCAAGCTCATGGATCGAAAGAATAAACATTGTTAAAATATCTATACTGCCCAGAGCAATCAATACATTTCAATGCCATCCCAATCAAAATTCCACCGGCATTTTTCAAAGAGCTGGAACAAACAATCCTAAAATTTGTGTAGAACCAGAAAAGATCCCGAATTGCTAAGGAAATGTTGAAAAAGAAAAACAAAACTGGGCTCATCACGTTGCCTGATTTCAAGCTTTACTACGAAGCTGTGATCACCAAGACAGTATGATACTGGCATAAAAACAGACACAGAGACCAGTGGAACAGAGCAGAAAGTCCAGATATGGACCTGCAAGCCTATGGTCAAATGATCTTCAACAGAGCAGGAAAAAATATACAGTGGAAAAAAGTCTATTCAATAAATGGTACTGGGAAAATTGGACAGCTATGTATAGAAGAATGAAACTCGACCGTTCTCTTACACCATACACAAAGATAAACTCGAAATGGATAAAAGACCTCAACGTGATGCAGGAATCTATCAAAATCCTAGAGGAAAACATAGGCAGTAACATCTTTGACATCGGCCACAGCAACTTCTTTCAAGACATGTCTCTAAAGGCTAAGGAAACAAAAGTGAAAATGAACTTTTGGGACTTCATCAAGATCAGAGCTTCTGCACAGCAAAGGAAACAGTCAACAAAACAAAGAGGCAACCCACAGAATGGGAGAAGATATTTGCAAACGGCACTACAGACAAAGGGCTGATATCCAAGATCTATAAAGAACTCCTCAAACTCAACACTCAAAAAACAGATAATCACATAAAAAAAAAAAAAAAGAGCAGAAGATATGAATGGGCTAACAGACACATGAAAAAATGTTCATCATTAACCATCAGGGGATTCAAATCAAAACCACATTGAGATACCATCTTACACCAGTTAGGATGACCAAAATTAACAAGACAGTAAACAACAAGTGTTGGAGAGGATGTGGAGAAAGGGGAACCCTCTTACACTGTTGGTGGGAATGCAAGTTGGTGCAGCCACTTTGGAAAACAGTATGGAGATTCCTTAAGAAATTAAAAATAGAGCTACCCTATGACCCTGCAATTGCACTATGGGGTATTTACTCCAAAGATAAAGATGTAGTGAAAAGAGGGGCCATCTATAACCCAATGTTCATAGCAGCAATGACCACAGTCACCAAACTGTGGAAAGAACCAAGATGCCCTTCAACAGATGAATGGATAAAGAAGATATGGCCCATTTATACAATGGAATATTACACCTCCATCAGAAAGGATGAATATCCAACTTTTGTATCAACATGGATGGGACTGGAGGAGATTATGCTGAGTGAAATAAGTCAAGCAGAATGAGTCAATTATCATACGGTGTCACTTACTTGTGGAGCATAAGGAATAACATGGAGGACATTAGGAAAAGGAAAGGAAAAGTGAATTGGAGGAAATCGGAGGGGGAGACAAACCATGAGAGACTGTGAACTCTGAGAAACAAACTGAGGGTTTTGGAAGATGGGGTGTGGGGCGATGGGTGAGCCTGGTGGTGGGTATTAAGGAGGGCATGTATTGCATAGAGCACTGTGTGTGGTGCATAAACAATGGATCTTGGAACACTGAAAAAATAAAATATAATTAAAAAACAAAACAAAGCAAAATGCAAGTGATAACAAGTTCTGGTCAGGATGTGAAGAAAGAGAATTCTCTTGTGCTGTTGGTTGGATTGTAAATCAGTACAGCCACTATGGAAATTGGTATGGAGGTTCCTCAAAAAATTAAAAAATGGAAATACCATGTGACCCAGCAGTCCCACTTCTGGGTGTGTATCCAAAGGAAATGACATTACTATCTCCAAGAAATATCTGCATTCCCATGTTCACTGCAGCATTATTCACAGTAGATATGCATGGAAACAACCTAAGTGTGCTACTATATATATATATATATATATATATATATGTATTCTGTTATATATATATATATAACAGAATATTAATTAACCCTAAGAAAGAAGAAATCCTGTTATTTGCAAAAACATTGATGAAAGTGGAGGATATTATGCTATGTGAAATAAGTCAGAGAAAGACAAATACTGTATGATCTCATTTATATGTAGAATCATATAAAGAGAGAGTAAGAGTGGTAAGCAGGGGCTCAGGAGTAGGGCAAATGGAGGAAATGCTGGTCAAAGGAAGCCTTCAGTTATGAGTATGTTCTGGGGATCTAATGTATAGCAGTGGAGACTACAGTTAAAATGAAATTTGTTAAGAAAATAATTGTTAACTGTTCTTAACATATACACACACAAGGTAACATTGTGAGATGACAGATGTGTAAATTAACCTGATTGTGGCAATCATTTAACAAAATATGTGTATCAAATCACCACATCATACACCATACAGACACACACACACAAAAAAAATTTATTTGTCAATTATACTTCAATAAGTCTGGAAAAATATGAAAGGATAGAGTGATAGTAACTACAAAAAATTATTGTGATATAGACAAAAATAGTCATGGATAAAGTCTTAGAGAGGCCACTGAAAATATAATCTCTTATATTAAACTTAAGTAGTTGAGAGCTAGTTGTCAGAAAGGACAGAAAGGGAGAAGACAGAGAGTGATTTAGAAAATTAAAGAACAGATTGAACAAAACAAGAGATGAGTTAATGAGCATGTCCAGGGAGTAGTATGCTATAACCAGATGTGGAAGTGTCATTCCCAGCACGATAGGCACATTTGTCTTTATCTTACAGTCTAAGGTTGGTAAACTTTCATTCAGGGACCACATCTGAATTTCTTCCTCCTTTTGTTAAGAAAAGTTTCACTGGAACATCGCCACAAATCCTTCACCCTAAATATTGCCCATACCAGCTTCCTACTCTGCTGCAGGGTGAGTCATTGTGACAGAGATCATGTGGGCAGCGAATCCTAAAACATTACCTACCTGGCTCCTCACAGAAAATGTTTGCTGAACCCCTGTTATCTATGACAACACCAAAATGAAAAAATTTGAGTAGAGGCTTAAAAAAAGAAAGCGTTTAATGAGGGCTCCTCCCCCTTCCCGAGTAATTAGTTTTCGGAAAGAGAATTTTGTTTAAAAAAAAAAAAAATAAAAAAACCTTATGTACTGGTTTTATCTGTATTATCTCATTTTAAAACTGTGCACATTAAATATTTACAAATCCATTACCTACTCTATTACTTACAAGTGTCTCCATAAATACATGTGCTACCTAGGTGGAGAAAGGAGCATCTTATCTATGTGTGTACATACATGTATAAGAGCTAGAAAATAGGAATTACTCTTAGAGAAGAGCACATTCCAGTTCAGTTCAAAAAGGAGCAAATAGTAGCTAGACAGGCAAAGAAATAAACTGAGAAAGAAGTTGCCAGTAAAAATTGGCAAAGAGTCATGAGGAAGAGGTAGGTTATTGAAAAAAACAAACCATTCAAATCACGCTTTTTCTTAGAGTTCACTCTGAATTTACTGGATACATTGAAGCTTGAAAGAGCTGCATGTAATAGCTATAAATTGTTAAAATTAATTAAAATTTTAAGAGCTGATGGCTGTTTTTAGTTAGCTCCATTTTCTTGAAGAGAAAGAAGCTGATGAATCTTAAGAAATCTTGGGCAGGAAAATTGAAAAGCATATTAGTACAGTTCAACAAACCATGATCATGATCAGCTTTTGCAGAAAAAAACATCACCATGAGTACTGAAATGAATAAGATCTTAATTTTTTAATATATTTGAATCCTATTTTTATTCTGATAATAATAAAAGCTTATTGATTAAAAAATTGATGGATATGAGCAGGAAAGAATCTCAATTCACCACTGTTAACATTTTGGTGTATTTCTTTTCAAATATTTTTCTATTCACTTTTTTGTTCACAGAGATGAAATCACACCATATAGTCAATTTTGTATCTCACTTTATCCACTTACCATTTTGTGAAATAAGCCACTCATTTTTGAACTCTTTAATGTCATTTGTTAGCACAATATTTCATCATCTCAATAAACTATGATTTAGTCATTGCTCTGTTCTGGACATTTAGATTGCTTCTAGTTTTTTGCAATTATAAATTATACAACTTGATGATGAGCATTTTTTTATCTGAATCTTTAATGACATTTAGAATTACTTTCTTAAGACAGATTTCTGGAAGTAGGATTATAAGATAAAAGGTTATGAATATTTTTAAGCATTGTGATCCTCCCTGCCAAAATGTTTTCCAAAACTGCTGGGTCATCTTGCATAACCTCCTTCCAGCAGTGCAAGGAACTGGATAGGCAGCTCTTTGGTATGAGTGAAACCAAGTTCAGAGAAGGAAATATAGAAATCACATTCACTGACAAATTTTTTGCCTAAAGGGAAAGGCCAGAAAGGGAGAAAGTGAAGTGCCACCTTTTGCAGAAAGAACAGCTTTTATAAAAGGGTTATGAAATGAAAGCCTATTGAGACTCTTCCCTGATCAGATGGGGAAGTCATCTGGTTTTCCTGGACTCACCCACAAATCTGGGCTACTCCTTCCATTCACTTCTCCTAAGACAGAAAGAGGACTGAGCAGGGGAACCAGCTTGCTCCCCTGGGGACAGAAGGTTTGCTCACCACAGCCATCCAAAAGGCAGAAACATGGTAGTTGGAAGAGACCACAAAGAAAATTTGGTACCACACCTCACACTATCAGATCAAAGCCTAGAAAAATGAACTGACCATCAAGGAGTGAATCACAACTACTTTGTGGAAAATTTTGGACTAATATCCATATCACCCTCTACCTCTGATGACAAATAAATATTACCGTACTTCATTTGAAGGCACAAACCTTATATGCATGGTTCTTTATATATGTTTCTTTCATTAAGTTTTGAAGTTTTGGCTGATGTTGAACAATTTACTCTAGTGCTTAGAAGGTGTTTTTAAAAATCTGATAAAAAGTTTCAGAATTTCCTGATTAGTATACATCACAGGGTGAATAGTTTCTCATTTGTTAATTTTCTGGATACTCTTAAAAGAAGTTAATTAATCTGGAGACTCCAAACTGATTCATTTTTGAAAAGATTTTTTAAAAAATTATAGGGTATAGACACTGGAATATTACTCAGAATCAAAAAGAATCAAATCTTACCATTTGCAATGACATGGATGGAGCTAGAGAGTATTATATCAAGTGAAATAAGTCAGGTAAGGAAAGACAAGTACCATAAGAATTCACTCATATGTGGAATTAAAGAAACAAACAAACAAAAATGAGCAAAAGGAGAAAAGAAAAGAGACAAACCAAGAAACAAACTCTTCATTATAGAGAACAAACTAATGGTTACCAGGGAAGAGGGGGGTGGTGGGATGGGTGAAAGAGATGATGGGGATTAAGAAGCACACTTGTAATGAGCACTGGGTGATGTATGGAAGTGCTGAATTACTATACTGGACACCTGAAACTAATATAACACTGTATGTTAACTCTCTGAAATTTAAATAAAAACTTTAAAAAATTATAGTGTCCAGAAATAAAAAGGCTTGAATATAGATAATAATATAGTGGCTGCATGTTTGGTTATGGCTGAGGCCAAGTGTCATTTCAGGCTAAGGAATAGTTTCTCATATTGTTGGTCCCTGAGTCATTGTTCTCTTGTTGGTTCCCCCAAACCTTCCCACAGCTTTGCAACAGTACCTTTACTAAACCCTCTCAGCTTAAAAAAATAGTAACACTAATATAATATTTGAAAGATATAATAGTTGTAATTCCAAATGCAAACATTTGCCATTAATTCTTTCACAAAGACTTACATAAGCTCAATGTGGGACTCGATCCCAGTACCCTGGGATCATGACCTGAGCCAAAGGCAGTCATTTAACCAACTGAGCCACTCAGGTATCCCTAAAGAACTACTCTTTAAAAAGATGTATAATCTTTGTTATTTCATACTGTCATCTGAATTTTAAACCTGCTAACATTATATTTTTATGTTTAAATTGGCAATAACCATAATATTTACTGTGGAGATATATATATTTGCAAGTCTAGCACTTGTTTTCCATTGTACATTTTGCCTACAGTTATGATAAAGTACCATTATGTAGGGTCTTTATAACAGATTTGTGGTTATAGGCATGAAAATATGTGAAACAGCAGCATTTTTTAATTTCAAAATAATGGAACTGTGTATTAAAACAGCAAAATATTTACACCAAAGATCTGTATGTAATGCTGAATATAAAATAAGAAATAAGTTAAATAATCATCTTTTACCTTAATAGAACCTAGCAAAGTAGTTTCAAAAGGTAAATACATGTAAACATTTTTAAGACATATTTTTTAAAAAACCTTAGTTTTTAGTTTTTAGTTTAGTTTATCAGTTTTGACTATTTTAACTTAATCACAGTATATTTTTCATATTGTGATTTGTAGCTTTAAGAAAATAAGGTTATTTTCTTCATCTATTTTACTAAATAAAGATGATGAACACAGTTCATTTCTGAGTTGTTGTATTCCTATTGTTTTCATCACAGTTGAGCCAAGAAAAAATCTGAATGGTTTATATCTAATCTTAAAAATAAAAATAATCTTAAAAACTCTCTCATAATGAAAACTCCAGAACCAGTGAGTCAATCTTATACAAATTGTTTCAGAAAATAGAGAAGGAAAAATTTCCCAAATAATTTTATAAAACCTGGATTATCCCAATACCAAAACCAGACAAACATATTACAAGACAAAAAAAATCACAAATATTCTTCAAGAACAAAATATTCTTTGTTTCTTTTTATTTATTTTTTATTAATTTTTTAAATTAACATATAATGTATTATTTGCCCCAGAGGTACTGTGAATCATCAGGCTTACACACATCACAGCACTCACCATGTCCATAACCCAACCACCCTCTCCATACCCCTTTTCCCCCAGCAACCCTCAGTTTGTTTTGTGAGATTAAGAGTCTCTTACGGTTTGGGGCATCTGGGTGGCTCAGTGGGTTAAAGCCTCTGCCTTCAGCTCAGGTCATGATCCCAGGGTCCTGGGATTGAGCCCCGCATCAGGCTCTCTGCTCAGCAGGGAGCCTGCTTCCCCCTCTCTCTCTGCCTGCCTCTCTGCCTACTTGTGCTCTGTCAAATAAATAAATAAAATCATTAAAAAAAAAAAAAAGAGTCTCTTATGGTTCGTCTCCCTCCTGATCTCATCTTGTTTCATTTTTTCCTTCCCTACCCCCCAACCCCTCACTTTGCCTCTCAAATTACTCATATCAGGGAGATAGTATGATAATTGTCTTTCTCTGATGGACTTAACTTCACTCAACATGATACCCTCTAGTTCCTTCCACATTGTTGCAAATGGCAAGCTTTCATTTCTTTTGGTGGCTGCATAGTATTCCATTGTATATATATACCACCTCTTCTTTATCCATTCATCTGTTGATGGACATCTAGGTTCTTTCCATAGTTTGGCTATTGTGGACATTGCTGCTATAAACATTTGGGTGCACGTGCCCCTTTGGATCACTACATTTGTATCTTTAGGATAAATACCCAGTAGTGAGATTGCTGGGTCTTAGAGTAGCTCTATTTTCAACTTTTTGAGGAACCTCCATGGTGTTTTCCAGAGTGGTTGCACCAGCTTCCATTCCCACCAACAGCGTAGGAGGGTTCCCCTTTCTCCGCATCCTTGCCAGCATCTGTTGTTTCCTGACTTGTTAATTTTAGCCATTCTGACTGGTGTGAGGTGGTACCTCATTGTGGTTTTGATTTGTATTTCCCTGATGCCACGTGATGTGGAGCACTTTTTCATGTGTCTGTTGGCCATCTGGGTGTCTTCTTTGCAGAAATGTCTGTTCATGTCTTCTGCCCATTTTTTGATTGGATTATTTGTTCTTTGGGTGTTGAATTTGATAAGTTCTTTATAGATTTTGGATACTAGCCCTTTATCTGATATGTCATTTACAAATATCTTCTCCCAAAGAACAAAATATTCTTGACAAAATATTAGCCAACAGAAATCAAACATGTTTATAGATATATATCACATCATTAACAAATAGGGCTTAGCCCAGAAATGTAACTTTCTCAAAAGTTAATCAACATATTTCACCACATTATGAGAATAAATATTAAATGTCATTTGATTCTTCCAATAGATTCAGAAAAAAGGTGGGAAAAAATTAACACTAATGACAAAAAAATTTCAGTGACATTGGAACATAATGATACATCTATAACTGAATGAATGTCATGAAAAAAATCTATTGGGAACACAACACTCGGTGGTGAAAGACTTTTTATGTTTTCCTCTAAGATTGAGAATAAGTCATGGATGTCTGAACTCATCAATTCTATTTAAGATTGTACTAGATTATATAGATAGAATAAGTCACAATAAAAATCTCCCAAAGTTGTTTTCTGAATATCAACAAGATGATTCTAAAGTTTATATGGAGAAGGAAAAGACTCACGTAGTCAACATAATGTGGACAATATAAAGCCCCCCAAATCAGGACTGCTCGGTATTAGTTAAAAGAAAAAGGACAAATTATTAGAACAGAATAGAGAACCCAGAAATAGACCTACATAAGCATATTCAACTGATCTTCAACAAATGGTCACAGGGGGAAAAGATAGTTTTGTCAACAAATGGTTCTGAAACAACTGGACATCAAATGTCACACAAACAAACAAACAAACAAAGAATCTGGACACAAAATTAATTCACAATGGGTGACAGACCTAAATGTAAAATACAAAACAATAGAACTCTTAGAAGATTATATAGGAGAAAACCCTGATAACTTTGAGTATGGCATCAGTTCTAAGATTCAACACCAAAGGCATGGTTCTCAAATGATAAGTGTTCTTTCATTAGAATTAATTCATTAAGAACTCCTTCTCTGCAAAAGAAAATGTCAAGAGAATGAAAAGACAAATCACAGACTGGGAGAAAACATTTGCACGAGACACATCCGATATAGGACTGTTAAGCAAAATATACAAAGAACTCTTAATATTAAACAATAATAAAAACTAACAACTCAATTTAAAAATGGGCTAAAGACCTTGACAGGAACCTCACCAAAGAAGATAGACAGCAAATAAATAACATGAAAAAATGTTCTGCCATCAAATGCCATCAATAACATGAAAAGGTGTTCTGCATCAAATGCCATTAAGGAAATGTAAATTGAAACAATGCGATATTGCTACATACCTATTAGGATGGCCATAATCTGAAACGTGGACAACATCAAATGCTGACAAGAATGTGGAGCAACAGAAATGCTTATTGGTGGTAGGTATTATGGAGGACACTTACTGCATGGAACATGGGTGTGGTGCATAAACGATGGATTTTGGAACACTGAAAAGAAATAAAAGAAAAGAAAATGAAAAAAATTAAATGCTTATTCACTGCTTCTCGGAATGCAAGATAGTACAGTTATTTTGGAAGACAGTTTGAAGGTTTCTTATAAAGCCAAGCATAGTCTTACCATATGATCCAATAATCATGCTCTAGATATTTACTCAAATTAGTTGAAAATTTACAATCCCATAAAAACCTGCACACAGATGTTTGCAGCAGCTTTATTCATAATTGCCAAAAGTTAGAAGAAACCAAAATGTCCTTCAGTAGGTGAATGCATAAATAAACTGTGGTACATCCAGATAATAGAATATTATTCAATGCTAAAAAGAAATGAGCTTTCAAGCCATGAAAAGACCAGAGGAAACTTAAATGCATATTACCAAGTAAAAGAAGCCAATGTAAAAGGTTATATGGTTCGTTAAAAGGCAAAACTATGGAAATAGCAAAAAAAATTAGTGATTGCCATGGGATGAGGTGGGGAAGGTGGATAGGCAGGTTATAGTTGCATTTTAGGAGAGTGAAGCTATTCTGCATGTTACTACAACAATGGACACCTCTCATTATATATTTTTCTAAATTCACAGAATGTACCACACACTAAGAGTGAACTCTAACGTAAACTATGACTTTAGGTGATGATGATGTGTTGAGGTAGGTTCTACCAATTGTGACAAGTGTGTCACTCTGGTGGGGGAGGTTGATAATGGGGAAGAACATGCATGTGTAGGAGGAAGAGTTATGTGTGAAATCTCTCTACCTCCCTGTTAAATTTGCTGTGAACCTAAACCTCCTCTAAAAAATAAATTGAAATAATAAAATGATATATCAAATTGTTTGCCTGACACAGGGCTATTATGTTGAGGGGCATGACAGAAGTGATGGAAGTATTTTATATTTTAATTGTGCTGAGGGTTACATGGGTATATGCATCTGTCAGTGTGGCATAATTCAGATTTGTGCACTTTATAATATGCAAATTATATTTCATTAAAGCTGATTTTTTTAAAGTAGAAAAATGTAATTGCCAAATCAAGAAAAACTATGATAGCCTCTGTGAGGTAAGAGAGGCAGATGCTCTTTGAATGTGTGGTGTAAAATTGACAGAAAATGAAAAAAGGCTAGGGACTGGTGAAAAAGTAGGACATTTTCTCATGGTACCAACCATGTTTTCAATATTTTTTTGGACCATGTTTTCAGTATCATAGCTCTCTCCCCAGAAATAGGCAATATTACTCAAAAATATAGAGGAATTGAGTTTTAGAAGAGGAATGTGCAATGGAGAGCCCTGAACCTTACGATTATCAGCTCCATGTTAAATGCACCTGGTACTTAGATTTCTTTTGAGTTGAAATAAGAATACTATAAAGTTCTACTCTGTGAAATCTAATATAATGAACTTCACCTAGTTCAGGCTTTTATTTAAAATGTGCCTGGGTCCCCATTGATGGTATAATGAGAATTATTTCAAATGATGATTTTAAGTTTAATTTTATTTGCAAATGAAAAAAGAGTTAAAAAGAGGAAGAAAGGAGAAGTTTGCTCAAGCCAATTTGCAGTGTTGTAGCCTAGGAATTAAAAAGAGAAATCAGTGGGAACTGGTTTGTGATTTTTTTTTCCCTTTTCCAAACACATTGCATCATTTATTTAACCCCATTGCTAATCCTGTTTAAAGTTTTTCCTTGATGTGATGCACAAAGGACTTTGGGCTTCTCTTTTCTAACCTAGAGAATAAAAGTTATTAAACATGGCATAATTGAAATATTTTCAATGAAATTCTAGAATATGATGAGATAAATGAAGCACTATTTTACACAACAGGATCATCTTTATATTAAGGCGCTTCTCTGACAGCATAGAAGTTGTGTGCAGCGAAATGGGAGTTAGGGAAAAATAAGAGAACACAAATCACTATCTTAGCTACTACTATGAGTTTAAGTCAACTAAGAAAGAGAGTAAAAAGAGATCTCAATGACATATCACTCATAAAAAAGTGAAAAAGGGTATTGGAAATCAGGAATTGAGCATTGGTAAGTTTGAGATGTGAACTGATGTTTTCTAACACAGACCCTGAATATAAATGCTGAACTATATTGAATAATATATATATATACAACTTGTGAAAGGAATCTTTGGTTATAATTACTATTAAACTTTAAAGCAGTTACTGTTAAATTTGAAAAATAAACTAAATTGTTGTCTTGGAAAAGTGGATGGTAAACCACATTATAATCTTTGATAAATCCCTACTACCTCAAAGTGTTTTCCCCATTCTCTTTCCTGGCTTCCCCAAACAACTAGACATCTGAAAAGTCTTTGTATTGGGATGCCAACATCAATGTATTTGAATGGAGGTTGGCCCAGAACCTCAAAGTAACCATTTCATTTTCATGTCTCATTTGCAAAAAAAAACAAAAACAAAAACAAACACAAACAAACAAAAAACAAACAAATGGACACATTTTACTGCAGTAGAGAGAAATAGAATATTGAAAACCTGGAGATACAGTATGGCCCTCTATTTTAGCACATTGGCAACAACATATTTAGCAGTTTAAATGTTATTCTCACTGTTGATACCCAGAGCTTAAAGAAATTAATTATAAAGCAAATAGTTTACAACACTAAGTTAAAATTACGTCTGGTCTAGTCTGGTCTAGAAGAAGAAGATAAGATGTAGACATCACAGCACCCTAGGAAGTTGCTTGGGCCAAGAGGAAGGAGAGTCATGAAGACCAAATGGATCCACATCATGTTCTTATCTCTGAATGACTGTGCTAAGTGTTTATGGATGACATCACTTTAAATGTGTTTTTGAATTTTTAGTTGTGTTTACAGTTTGCAGACCATATATAACTTGATTTTTTTTTTCTTTAGGAGGCAAAGAATGCTTATGGACTACATAGAAAAGAGAGTTCAAATCAAAGAAAAAAATGATTTTTTTCATTATCTTATTAAGAAAACAAAAGTCAGAGACCTTCCAAAGGAGTCAAGAAAAGGTAACGGATTAGGCCACAATATATTTAAAATGTGATTGTAACTGAAAACAAATTAGACATACATTTTCTTATCCAGAGACCTTAATGTGAACAGCAGCTTTCATTGTTTTATTTTCTGATCCACTGATTTAATTAAATGCATCTGCCAAGCTAAAAGGAAATTTAAAATTATAAATACACAGAATGCTGAGAAATCCACTTGCTCATCAAGCATCTTCTGCCATTTCCCCCCACATGGTAGGCTTATGAAAAGAAACTACATCTGGGTGATTCATCCTCTAAAGTCTTATTGAGAATTTATCTTTTCTTCTCTTTACACAATACAAACACACATTTCATAAGAAAATATGTAATAGCATATTCTTTTGGCATGTACTCCATTTGAAACTGGAACAAAGCTTAACAACAACATGAAACGGGTCACTGAAACTGTTCTTAAAGATGTCCTTGCAAGCCAGTCTAGTAGAATTACTAGATTTTAATTTTTCCTGTGTCATCACAGTTCACTGACTAGCATTTTTGTTAGCTAAATGGGATTTTTTGAGAAGATTGATGGTCCTTCTTTTTTTTTATGATTTTATTTATTTACTTGATAGAGAGAGAGAGAGAGAAAGATTACAAGTAGGCAGAGAGGCAGGCAGAGAGAGAGGGGGAAGCAAGCTCCCTGCTGAGCAGAGAGCCTGATGCAAGACTCCATCCCAGGACCCTGGGATCATTCATGACCTGAACAGAAGACAGAAGCTTAACCCACTGAGCTCCCCAGGTGCCCCTTGATGGTCCTTCTTTAAAAAAAAAAAAAAAAAAAAAAAAAAAAAAAAAAATCTTTACTTGTAGCAATTACCATAGCGATGTACACTAGAATTCTCTACCCTGAACAGGTCAGTCCTGACCCATGCTGTGCTACTCTTTTCTTGCAGGGGATAGTCTAGCAGGATGGATACTTTATGCTGTGAAAAATACAAACTACTAATCAAAGACCCAATAGGAAGTGTCACCAATGAAAACAACAACAACAACAACAACAAAAATCATTGCCTCAAACGTATCAAAAATGTTTTTCCTCAAATAATATTAATTGTGAAAAATGAAGGACCAAATTCTATAAGCCATGTCCTTGTAAAGTAAATGAATACATTTCTCTTTACAACACACAAGAACACTGATAGATTCTTTTAAAAAGCTACTTCAACATGATTTCTTTTAAAACTAGCTTATTCAAACATGTTTTTAAAGCACCATTAATCAGACTTACCCTATAAAATTATAGTTATAACTGATTTTCATTGCAGGCATCTCTTCCTTCAGTGAAAATGTTTAAGGTATTTTGGGTTATTATGGAAAACCCTTTCTCCTTAGCAGAGAGGAGCTGGCTCACATAAAAGTAAAGTAACAGCAGGCTTTTGCATAGAAGTAGGGAAGGGTTGTTGCTACAACTCTGCCTCACAAGTTACACTAAAATATTTCACCAGAAGGACCTGCCCATCATGTCTTTTCTAGAGCAGAGAATCACAGCCTTGATTTGGTTGGTTTCTGTAGTTAATCTCAAGTAAAAACCAAGAATAGTACCTTCTGCCTAGAAGATGCTTGACATAAATATGTTAAATATATTGGTGTACCAAAATTTGCCTGTCCTATACCTTCCTCATGTCTTGTATCTAAGATTCCTATGAAATCTTGGATGAGTCTCAGACACCTCTTGCCCTGATAGATTTGAGAAAATCTTAGTGTACTAATGAGAGAAATGTTGAAATTGCATGCGTTAAAGTTGGGAGATGATGTAGTGAAGTTCCTGAAAAGATGATGGAAGAACCCGCTTTACAATGGAAGAGGAATACCTATTTCCATTCTGTAGTGGATGGAGGTAAATCTTGACACATTGGCAGGTTAATTTGTTGGTGGGGGGGAAGGGTAGTACAGAAAAGGGGAAAAAAGAGAGTTGATGTGGCATCTATCTGACAGCTTTTATTTTTTCTGTAAAATATGAAGTTACCTTATTCTTTTAAAATTTTTTCAGCTTTATCAAGGTGTAATTGACAAAATTATATATACTTGAAGTGTACAAGGTGATGTTTTGATGTATGTATACATTGTAAAGTGATTAAGTGATTACCGCAGTCGAGCTAATTAACATATCCATCATCTCACATAGTGACCATTTTTGTGTGTGTGGAGGGGGAGAATACCTAAGAACTACACTCTCAGCAACTTCAAGTACACAGTACATTATTAAGTAGAGTCACCATGCTGTACATTAGGTTTTCCGAACTTTATTCATCTTATAACTGAAAGTTTGTACTCTTTGACCGCCATCTGTCCCCACTCCCCACCACCCATCTCCTGGTAATTACCTTTCTACTATTTTTTTTCTATGAGTTTGATATTTTTTAGATTCCACAGATAAGTGAGATCATGTAATATTGTCTTTCTCTGTCTGGGTTACTTCAGTTAGCATAATGTTGTCCAGGTTCGTTCATGTTGAAACAAATGAACAAACGTCAGGATTTTGTTCTTTTTTTAAAACTGAATAATATTCCAGTGTGTGTGTTGCGTGTGTGTGTGTGTGTGTGTGTGCACGCGTGCGCACGTGTGTGCACATGTATGCATTTTTTTACTTGTTCATTCCTCAATGGACACTTAAGTTATTTCCATATCTTGGCTATTATAAATAATGTTGCAATGACATGGAATGCAGATATCTCTTTGGAATAGTGACTTTATTTCCTTTTAATATATACTCAGAAGTGGGATTGCTGGATCATATAGTAGCTCTACTTTCAATTTTCTGAAGAAAGTCCATACTGTTTTCCATAATGGCTATGCCAATTTACATTCCCACCAATAGTGTAAAAAGATTCTTTTTTCTTGACATTCTTGCCAACTAAAAATGAAGGAGGATGAAGTAATAAAATGACATAAGAGGAGTGGAAAAGATTTTAAACAGACTAAAAATAGGTTGGAACATGATTTCAAAGTCATAAATAACAGTATAAAGACTGAATCTCTATAACAAAGAGTGAGTCATTTCATTTGAGATCTGAATATTAACTGTGGGATTTGCAATTAAAAAGTTGTTGATAATCTTGACAATCATTTCAGTAAGGGTGGAAGGCAAGTTGTAATAGATTTAGAAGAAACAGTGGAAAAAATGGGAGTACAGAGGTAGATTCAGAAAGTGAGTCCCCAAACTATGCAAACTGTTTGATTCATAATTTCTACTTCTGGAAATATATTCTGAAATCTCATTCAATCTGCCCTGAAGTTTAGACCTATGCACTATCATTAACTAAAGGAAAAAGAAAACTAATTTTACTAATCTGTGCAAGCATATGATCAGCAAAGTGGGACTGTTTGGGAAAAGCTCAACAGGAGCAAATGACTTCCCCTCAGACTAAAATGAACCCTCCTATCCTTATAACTGAATGTGTTTTAGGACTTGCAGTCCTTTAACAGTACATGGGGGTGGGGTGGGCTGTGGGCACAGTTGGGTAAGAAAGCATGATAAGGTAAGCACCAGCAAGACACAAAGAGACAGAGAGAGAAAGGGCGAGAGCAAGAAAGAGGGCACCTGGATTTCCTGTTTCCTTGCCGGACTTAAAGGATGGTCTTCCTGGCCTTCAGAATGCAGGGAATCATGGAAGTACAATTGTACCCACTGTGCCTATAGGGGCTATAGGCTCCAGGAAGACAAGAATTACTCAGGGTTTTCTTTACCATTGCAATCCTCGCACAAAGCCTGACACAATGAATACTCACTGAATGAATTGATTAAAGAAAGAAACAATGTAAAAAAAAAAAAAAAAAAAAAAAAGTCCTACCTTGACCAAGAAGATAGGAAATATAGGTAGGGCTGAGAAACAACAATGATTCACGAGTACACTTAAGGCAATTATTTTCCATTGCCCTTCTTTATGAGTATGACAGTATCTATCCTGATTGGCCAATGCCCATAGTGCAGAGGTTGGTAAATATTTTTAATTTTTCCTCTGTGTAAAGGTTTAAGAGAGAGTTAAGCTTAGAGAGGGAAAAATGTCACCTTGCATCAGCAATATCTCATTTCTTAGGTAACATTAATTATAAAATTTATTATACAATGATTTCTATAGTAATATTTCATGCTTTTAACACTATTATCACCTGCTCTTTCCCAAAAGCAGTTTCAAATAACTTCTTACTGTTTCAAATAACTTTGAAATACAAATTTTAAATAAAGGTGAATATTGGATATAAATAACTTTGAGAGATATTTTTTACAAATTCCTTTACATTTAGAAATATTCACAATACATGTTATTCAAGGTGCATGTTATTTAAGATGTATGTTATTCTAGTCAATTTATCCCTTTTACCTACCCTTTTATGTTAGATTATTCTTCAAAGAATGCTTTGTTGTGGTCTCCATAACTTGTAGAGGAGGGGACCTAAATTCATGTAATGTCTTCATTTGTTTTTTTATTTATTGAGCAATTACTATGTCCTGTATTGCTAGGTATAAAGGATACAACAGTGGCAAATTCCAACATGTTCTGATGAGTCTAATACAGAGGAAAGATGATAATCAGATAATTACATTACTGATTATATAGTAATAACATACTGAAAGAAAGGAATCTGTCCTAAACTTCTGCCTCAAGGAAGGCTGACAGTGGAAAATAACAAGTAAACTGGTAGATAAGGGGAGAGCAAGAGACAAGCAGATAACTATCTACTCAAGGAAAAAACCTTTGCAAAGGCTCTTTAACAGAACGAATTATGGTGCTTACCTTAATTGGTGCTCACAACCCTTTTGTAGCCTCTATGAATGCTGCCCATGAAAAGTTACACCTTTCATGGCTGATGATGATGGCTCTTCAGGCAGGACTGAAAAGAAGACCGAAGTACAGGGAAAGGTTGGAATGATAGGAGTTAACCTATGTTGAGTTTATAAATCATTTTAAGTATTATTGTTTATTTCAGAACTTTAATTTGTGAAGTCACACAGATTTAGAAAGATCATTCTAACTGTAGTGTAGAGAACAGAGTGGAGGTGGTACAGAGGGAAATCAGGGACAGCAGGTAAACAGAGCAGTTGTACGGTTGAGAGATTATGGTGACAACGAAGGTAGAAATAGCCTCATGAAATCACAAGGAGAGAATCACTCTTAAACTTCATTCAGCTGCCCTTCCAATCTAATGTTTAATCTTCTCCATAAATCACTACCAGGTTACTATGCACTTCTTCTCTTGAACACTTTCCAATGTTGATCTAAAATAAAGGTATATGTAGGCTATTATAATGGAGCAATAAATTTCCCAGACTGGATTCAGACAACTTGGTTTCAAATCCACTGGCACCTTGCATAATTATGGGGAAGTTCCATAACCCATCCAAGCCTCCATTTTCTTGTTGGTTAAATAGTGAAAATAATACCTACTTTAGAGAATTGTTGTGACGATTAACTAAAATAATGCACTTTTAGGATCTAGTACAATTCCTAGCAGTAAAAACTCGAGAATTAGATTTTATATTAGTAAATGATGAAGTTTGATTTATAAAAAAAGAAAGCAAATATTTGAATCATTTCAGCATCATATTATTTCATAATTATTTTAGGATAAAGTGAATATTTTAAAGTGTACTGTATGGGATCCTTTATTAATAGACTAAAACCAAGGTAGTTTCTTTTATTAAAAAGTCATATCACTATATATACATATATTTTTTCATATTGTTTATATTTTTATTATAGTGTCCTTGACAAAAAAAAAAAAAGTTTTGACACTAGGATATGATATATTTGGATGTCAAAGAACCTGCCTTAATTTGGATAGTTAATAACTTGATATAGCCTTCAAAGTTAATTGCATTAATTGTATTTAAAATTCTTACTTAGATCTCCAAAATAGAATGTAAAATGAATATAAATTCAGCTATTATGGAGAAGTAAAGTTTGTGACTTGATAATAGTAAGATTTATAGGTTTATTAATCATGTAAAATTACTCAGGAGTATTTCTGGTCTATAAGGTGGAGCCACAGATATAATGTTGTCTAATTCAACTATTGTGGCATAAAATATATTCATTTTTTATTGAAGTATAATACTTCTTACTACTATGATATAATTTTTGTTAAGTGCATTAAAATCTACTTATCATTCCAGGGACACACACTCTTTCATCTTTCTCTTTAATAGATATAAATTTTAAGGACATTGGGATAATGAAAATCATGATAATCATTATTTAAAAAGTCAACTCAATTAGCCTCATCATTGAAAATGGATATAAACGTTTTTTAAACTGTCACATTTAGAAAGTACAGAATGTGAAAAAAAGAAAGTATAAAATGTGTAGGTGCATTTTTTTTTTATACTCATGAAACAATAAATTTGGGCATAATCTAGCATTCTGTGTTTAGTGTTGGTTACTAATTTTACTTTTTCTTACTAAGGAAATAAAAAGTCTGGCTATGTTATTATTAATTTGTGTCATAATTTTTATTCATGATTATTCATTTGTACTGATCAAAGATAATGTTTAATGCCCCTTTTACACTTCAAGGGATGATTTAACAATTACCAACGATGAAATCTATGATTTAAAAGTTAAGAAATACAGAGGTTTTCTTTCCTATAATGCATATTAATTTATTCCTTAATCCTTTTTCACAAGACTTTATCATGTGCCTATTGAATGACTTTGTGAAATATATTCTACTAGGTTCTAAATATATTCCACAAGGTTCTAAAAGTTCATGTTAAAAAAATTTGTATCCTTAAAGAATCTAATGGCAAAGTAGACAAACATAATGCACTGTTTTAATGAAATAGGCATTAACACATAAAATGCGGAGGGAGAAGAATGAATATAGCGAAGACAGCTGGAGGAAATCAAGAAAGGTTCCATAAAGAAATGTAAAGTTAAAGGTTATATAGTTTTTCTGGTGCATGGAAGTTGTGAGAAGGTAGTATTCTAAATAGAATCTTTCCAAAAGTATGGAAGTATAAAGAGTTCAAGCAATTCACTAGGCACAAATTGTATATGGGGAAAAAGGTCAGGAGATAATTTAGATTGCTAGTTAGGTACCATATCATGAAGGGCTATACAAAGGAATTTACCTCCCACACAGATAGGTTCAGAGCAGTCAAGAGGGGGGAAAAATTAACAAAGGAGCATGATCATCAGGGGTTTTTTTTGTATTCAAAATACAACTCTTGGGGCACCTGGGTGGCTCAGTCGTTAAGCCACTGCCTTTGGCTTAGGTCATGATCCCAGGGTCCTGGGATCGAGCCCCGCATCGGCCTCCTTGCTCAGCAAGATGCCTCCTTCTCCCTCTCCCACTCCCCCTGCTTGTGTTCCCTCTCACTTTCTCTGTCAAATAAATAAATAAAATCTTTTAAAAAAAATACAACTCTTGCAATAGTATAGAAGATAAATTACAGAAGGTTGAGACTGTAAGTAGGAAGAACAAAGGAGTGAGGTGAAAATCTGAACTAAATAGTAATGTTGAAAAGGAGAAAACAAGTATAAAAAATATTTAGGAAAAAATAGAATTTAATATGAAGAGTAAAGAAAATGAAGAAGTGTGAGGTGATTCCCAGGTTTTTGACTTGGGGCAACCAAGCAGATAATGTAGCTAAACAGTAAGAGGGAATACAGGAGGAGGAACAGATTTGTGTGGGATGGAAAGATATGTTCATTTGAATTAAAATGAAAATATCATGTTGTGGGTATATTGAGTGAAGTTGCTTTTTATAAAGTGGCTCTGTGCCTCTCTGTATTAGTCACAGTACATTTATTTATTCAACATTCTTGTTGAGGAATAACAATGTCAACGTAGGGTGATGGGTGAGGGTGGGTGGTAATGACTAGTAATGGATATGCATGGTCCCTGCCCTTCAGGAACTTCTAACTGAGCAGCAGAGTGGCAGTAAATTGCACAAATAGTCAGCTTGTATCATAAAATATTACTATGAGAATTCAGGTAAGAGAGCAATTATATACAGTGGCAAGTCTCAGCAAATATACTTCTTTTTAAAAAATAGAATTTAAATTATATCTGAGAAAAGGATTTTGATGGAAAATGTGGGGAGGTCTTTCCAAGAGCAGAGAAGAGAGTGGGCAGAGAGGACAAACCATACAGAAAGACCATGTAGTGTTAGTTTGACTGATATGACAATTGTAGTTAAAATAATGATTAGCAGTAACATTGGAAAACTATCATCTGACCTAAAAGAAGCCAGAGAATCACAATTCGACTTAGTAGTACTGGGAATCTACTGAGAGTTTCTGAGAAGGGAGATGAAGGACCTGTCAGAGCTATTCTTACTAAGATTAATTTTCAAGCCAGCTTAGTGGGAAAACCATTTAAATGGTTATCAGGGCTTACCTAGAGAAAGATCAGCTGTTATGGGGGAAAAGACAATGGGAAGACCAATCCATGGAATTTGTCTAATTGTTGGAATTGACAGAACTGAAATAAATGATGGCACTGAAGATTTAAACCAATATTACTGTATTCTTGCAGTGACACTAAAATTGGGAAGACCAAAACTTTCTTATTTTAGGAGAAAATCATGAAAGGCTATGGATGAATGATGTTTCCTAGCAGCCTTTTGCAAACAAAATACTGAAAGTCAAGAAGGAGGTTAAACCTGGATTTATAGATTTGTAGGCTGATAAAAATCAGTGATATAGGATTGTTGTTGCAAAAATGAAGATTCAGTCTTTCTGATGTATTCTGAGTCATCTATTTATAATGTTTGTCCTACTTCTTGTGACTGAACTCTGTAGGTGCAGAGGTATCTTTGCATCCCAAGCACCTAGAACATAATATGGACTCATTGTTGAATGTTTGTTCAGGCTCTTTTGGTTGCAAGGAGCAAAGTCACATAAACAAGCTCCAGTAATGGAAGTTTAATATAAGACTCAGTAAGAGAGATGATGCTTACATAGAAATATATGAGAAAGATGCAGAATAGAATCAGTATATATGGGGATTGGAACTAGATTCAAGGCAAGAATAGGGACCTCAGAAGTGAGAATTTATGATTCTTCCCTTTAGAAACTAGCAAGGAATATAATCCCTCTACTTGCTTTCCCATTCCTCCTTTTTGAGTCTTTTCTCTTTTGTTTCAACTACAAACTGATTTTGTATTTCTTTTTTTTTTCCAGTTTATGATTATTGATAGTTTCTATCTTCTTATACTTCTACTTTAACATGACTCATCATGGCTCTTATTGGAATTCATTGTCTTTCTGCATCTTTTCATTTATAGCTTCTGCTGTACCTGCCTGAATTTCTCTGTGGATCTGAAGACCGCTCCAGAATATACAGCAATGTTGGCCCAATTCATCCCGATTTTTGCACAGCTTTTTAGTCTTGTTCACTTTTAGGCTTTCTGGTCAATCTATAAATTTCCTTACTTGGGTTAGCTGCTCATTCCTGGTCCAGTCAGTTGAAGTCTTATGTAAGGTGGATGGTGGGGGGGTTCGTGATAGAAAATACAGCCATCTAGTGCTACGTTTTTATTATAAGCTATGCATGTCACTGAGATATTTAATATAAACACAGTTTTTCCCATGAGATGTGAATTGTTAATAGTACATATATTTAACTCAAAATGATTTATCATATAAGTATTATTTCACTGAAAGCAATGCAGAAACAGGACTATAACTCTATTAAGTGCTATGAAAAATAAATGTATTTATTAAAGTAAAAAAGTTTTTCATTGTGTACATTTGAAATATTTCGGAGACTAATCAAATGATTACTCTATAAACTGTTATGATCATATTAAATTTATAAAGTTAAATTGGATGCGGTTGGTGGTAAAGCATTTTTTTAAAAGATTTTATTTATTTATTTGAGAAAGAAAGAGTGAGTAAGAGAGAGAGAACAGAAGTGGGAAGGAGCAGAGGGACAGGGAGAAGCAGACTCCTTGATGCAGGTCTCGATGTGGGTCTCGATGGGAGGCTCAATATGGGTCCCGATAGGGGGGCTAGATGGAGGCCTCAGTGTGGGGCTCAATGAGGGGCTTGATCCTAGGATGCTGGGATCATCATAACCTGAGCGGAAGGCATATGTTTAACTGATTGAGCCACCCAGGTGCCCCTGGTGGTAAGGCATTTTCTTTAATTTCAACCTGCGAGTCATAGGATAGAGTCTTTGTTATGGAGGACTCTTCTCTCTTCATTTCTTCTCTCTTTACTTCATGACATATTCTACCAATATTCTTTTACTATTTTATCAGTATGTGTTTTTACTATTTTATCAGTATGTGTTTTCTTTCTTTCAGTTGCAGGATAAGCTGCTTTAAATCAAGCAGTATGTTTTCAATTAACATTTTATTCTCCCACAAAGTTTAATAGAATTGAGAGTACACAATTAAAGGAGTGTTGTTGGATAACTGATTGATTTCGGGTTCCATAAATTCATACCTCTCAATTTAAAGTTTAAAAAGTTTGAAATTTAAACTTCAAAACACTTGTTATTTTTGTGTATATGTATATGGGCATGCATATGCATGCATCCCCACATACACACACACACACATTATCAAATGCCTGTACATTACAATTAATGTCTTTTACCTGTCAGTCCACATAAAAAATAAGAGAATTGCTGTAGGTAAATTTCATAATTAACTGCATATATATAATTGCTCTTTCCTATCTCATACTATTTGGCATTTTTAAATGCATAAATATGTTAAGATATATAAATAACAGAAGAGTAAAATCCTTTAGACTTTTTTGCTGACTCATTCATAATAGCATGATAGGATCTAATTACATTTCTAATTATCTTTTTTCTTTTTCATTTATGTGGAGTCAATTTATGTTGCTGTTAATTAACTCTCAAGGGCTAATAGCCCACTCATAAAGATAGCCAGAGTTTCACTGGCTACTTTCAATATGTGTATGTGGATATTGAAGATTAGAATCCAATTTTTGTGTTATTAAGATACAATTGCTTCTTCCTATTCTTTCACTTTCACTTTCTTCATGATAGCAGTAAAATCAAAAAGGAAGAGAGAAATGAATAAATAAAGAAATAAACATATTTTTAAACCATTTTAGTGGCCAATCTGAAACCTGTATTTATGAAAGAGTCAATGATCTTGTGATATTTCCACACTGCTTGAAGGACTATTGTGGGCAGGTATTATGCAGGCTCTGGTCATACTGAAATGAATAAAAACAATTTCCTATCTTTCAAACATTTACAATCTAGATGGGAAGACAGATTTGCAAACAAATAAATGAAATAAAGTGTTATAAATCCCATATTAGAAGGTCAGCATATAAAAAAACTTAGTCTTCAAACACAATGTGCATGAACTGTGATTTTACTTTTTCAGTAATCCAACATATTTCTATTGTGACTTCCATTCTGCTTGATAATAGAAATTTAATCTCAGAATCAGTCAATTTAGAATAGCCTCAGGAAAACTTTTGAATTCCCTCGGTTGATTCATAATTCACACTCTCCCTGATCCTTAGAATTATTTCAGTGTCCTAAGGGATCTCTCAGTGCCCAGATAGAATGGAGGAAGAAACAGTGGGGAATAGAACGGGAACAGTCTATTAATGGTTCTTATCCTCCAATTGCACTGGCCCCTGCTAAAATGTTCATATTCCCATCGATTCTCTAGTTTTTAGTCCATGCAAGCCTGTTTTTCGCTTTTTAATCATATTTAAACCCTAATCTGGGAGGCCAGCTCTCTAAAGTACTTATGAGCCCCTCAGAGTCATATAACAAACAACTGATTTTCACTCATACCACCCTGGATACAAGAAAACTCTGGAGTCTGTCTCAGGCACCTTTGCTTAGACGCTATCTGATTATGAAGTCTCTGCTACTCTAATCGTGCAGCTCCACTCTGGAAATCTCTGCTCTCATGTTCCGTCTTCTGCAAGTGATCTAGGATTTCCATTGTATATTCTATGACATGAAGCTGAGAACATGGGGCTCAGGGTGCATCCTCAGGGAGCCCCTGGTATCACCTTCTCTCTACCTCCACTCTGAGTCTCCCTTTTCTTCCCCACTCATAGAATGTTTTTCCCCCTAGAATGAGAAAATTTTGTTTTTATGTCATTATACATTCTTCTAAATCCATGATTTATCAGCATAAAATGTATACTCTTCATCTTCCAAGGTTTTGGAAGCTCAAAATACCTAAGATATTATAAATCAAAAGCTTCTGCTTCAGTAATGAAAATGACTTTTTTCTTCCTTTTTGTTGTGGCATCATCTGTCCCCTGAGGCAATGGATGCTTACTGTCTATATTGAATAGAAAATAGGCTATATGAATAAAAAGAATTACTAGGAACAGAAAATACATCCATTGATAATCAAGAATAAATCCTACCTTTGATATATATATATACGGACTTCAGGAAATGCAAAGAGAAGGAGTTATTGCCACCAGAACTGGGTTGGTGGTGATGGATGGAGCAAAGCTAAACAGAGGCTTTATAGAAGATATTCTGTTAAGTTGAATTATGGAGGATGAAAAGGATTTCCACACAATATAATTTTGCATATGTATTACCTATTCAAATAAATTAAACACATTTTAAAAGCATAATGAACATTAGTTTATCAGCTTCATTATGTGAGAAGGAGAAGAAGAAGGAAGGGGAGGAAAGGAGAAAAACAAAGCAAAATGAGGAAGAGTTCAAAGGATATGAGGAGGGAGAGTCTCAGGTGGTAGGAATAACATGCAAATATACAAAGGAATGAAAGCATTTAGGTAAGATGGCTGCCATTGATTGGAAAATGTGATGGAAGGGTGGAAAAAGTAGGAGTTGAGAGCAGTATCAGTAGGCAGGAGTAGAATTATGGAAGGATCTGTATAACCCAAAAAGGATGTTAGGCTTTATCTTATGGTGGTATGGGCTCAATAAAATATCAACATGTTTAAACAGCTCAGGATTATGATTAGATATGTATTTAAAATGAGCATTATGCTGGCAATGTGGAAGATGGATTGGAGAAGACTAGATAAACAAAGACCTGTTAGGAGAATATTACGATGCCTAGATAAGCACTGAAGAAATCCTGAACAGAAACAGTGATGAGAGGAATCAAATATGAAAAATGCTGAGTTAAATTAGGAAGGCAAAACAGCAGATCCAGTGAATGCTTGAATTATGGGTTTACTGAAGAGGGTGTAAAATGCCTTCCAAGACTGATTTGAATCCCTGGATGTCTTCCTTCTCTCCTTCGAGATCTATTCTTCACTAGTCACTAGACTTGAGCCCAGAGGCTAATTTGTGCGGATTCCACCCTTGCCCTCTGGTTTCACTGTGAGTTAGGCAAGTGGGAGGTGGGGAGAAGAGATGGGAGAAGGCAAGGATGAGAGGTCAAGAAGTTCTTCTAGTTCTTTTTCTGAGGGTTCGCCACAGGTTGACTCTGTCCTCTAACTGAAGGTCTGCTTCAGGCAGCCCTCTTTCTGTGCTCCTCCCTCCAGTTTCCAGTAATTACTCGCTCCACTTGTCCCTTCAGGTCTTGGGTGGTAACACTTTCTGCTGTGGCTAACCTTGGGGTACTGCACTTGTCCTTTCTTTGTTTCCATAAAACTTACTTACATACCTCTCTTTAGCTTATTTAGTAGATCTTTATTTTTTTTTTTTAAGATTTTATTTATTTGAAAAAGAAGATGAGAGAGAGAGAGCATGAGAGTGGAGAGGTCAAGGGAGAAGCAGACCACCCACCCCCCAAAGCAGAGAGCCTGATATGTTACTCGATACTGGAACTCCAGGATCATGACCCAAGCCGAAGGCAGTCACTTAACCAACTGAGCCACCCAGTTTGAGTATGCCCATCCTTTTTCTGCCAGGACCTTCACTGAAAGTGGTGCCATTAAACAAGATGGGAATATGGACAGAGGATCCAGTTTAAAGAAAAATAAAATAAATATGCTCTCTCTTCCTATTTTCCACTGTAATCCATTTTCGAGTGTAATTAAATCAGCTCTTCTCAAATGTGATCTTTAGATCACTAAGAAAGGATCCCTAAAACCCTTTCAGGGGATCCATAAGGTCAAAATTACTTTCATAAAAACACTAAAATTTGGGGTGCTTGGGTGGCTCAGTCATTAAGTGGCTGCCTTCAGCTCAGCTCATGATCCTGGGGTCCTGGGATCCAGCTCTGTATCAGGCTCCCTGGTTAGTGGGAAGCATGCTTCCCTCTCCTACTTCCCCTCCTTGTGTTCCCTCTCTCTCTATCAAATAAATAACAAAATAAAATCTTAAAAAAATAAAACTAAAAATCTTTTGACTTTTTCACTGTGTTGACATTTCCAGTGATAGCTACAAAAGCAATAGTGAATAAAATTGCTGGCACCTTGACATGATTCAAAAGTAGTGTTAGTAGTCACTGCATTTTCACTGTCATACACTCACAGTTTAAAAAAAAAAAAAGCCAGTTTTACCTAAGAATACATGTGACTAAGCAATCAAAAAATTATTTTTATTAAATTTCATGGTTGAGTATATATCCTGCTGCATACCAAACTGTGACTGACTCAATGAAAAGCACTTTTGTGTAATGTGAATTGTGAGGTACACTGGTCACTTTTTTTTTTTTTTTTTTTTATGAAACACCATTTTTAATTGAAAGAACATCTGATGGACAAACTATGACTATCAGACTTGACTATCTGGCAAATATTTTCTCCAAAAATGGATGAAGTGTGACTGTCACTTTAAGAATACAAGTAATAGTATTTATTGCCAATGACGACATTTATGCTTTCGAACTGAAATTAAATTTTTGAAATATCAGCTTCCATCTCTGTGAACTTGACCAACTTTTCTGATTCAATTTGTGGTAATATGAACAAACGTGTAGTTTTTTGACATCGTATAATGAAATGTATTTGCCTTTGCATAACTGTGTGAACTAAATTTTTCAAATGACCAATTACTGATGTAACAAAATCATGCATGGATAAAAGTCAATTGAAAGTTCAAGATTAAAAAAAAAGAAGAAGAAAGAAAGACAGAAAGTAAGTTCAAGATAGGCCAGTCATTATAAACTAAATGTTTGTATCCCTCCAAATTCATATGTTGGAACTTTAATGTGTTGGTAATTGGACTGGGGCCTTTGGAAGATGATTATGTCCTCTCTATGGAGCTTCTATGCCCTTTATGCCATGTGAGGACACTAAGAAGATTGTCGCCTATGAAACAGAAAACAGGCTTTCACCAGACACCACATCTGCTGGTATTTTGATCTTGGACTTCCCAGAATCCAGAAATATAAGAAATAAATTTCTGTAGTTTATCAGCCACCCAGTCTATGGCATTCTATGCTGTGGTTATAGCAGCCCAGCAGACTAAAAGACCAATTAAATTTTTTGTAACAGAGTATGAAAAGTCCACTGATAGGCGTTCCAATTCCATATTGAAGCTAAAGCTTTAAAGCATTAAGACATCACCATTTGCCAAGTTTTGGTGTGGTATAAAAGAGAATATTATACATTGCCTGAAAGTCTATTAAAATACTCTTCTTTTTCCAATTACCTATTTGTGGGAGGCTGATTTTTTTTTTTTAACATACTTTAACCAAAAAGGCACATCAAAACAGGGTACATGCACAGGTATAAGAGAATCCAGCTATCTTTTATTAAGCCAGACATTAATGACATTTGCAAAATGTAAAACACTGACTTTTTCTCACTTAATCTTTTTTGTTTTGGAAGATATAATTATTTTTATAAAATTATAATAGGCTTATGGCTATTTAAACATAATAATTATAGTTTTGTTTTAATTTTGAATATAGTAATATCAATAGATACAATCTACGTAACAGATTTCCTTAGCTTCCTCAGAAATTATTAAAAATGTAAAGGTATCTTGAGACAAAAAAATTAAGAATTGACATAAATGTTTTAGAAAGAAAAAATATATGACTGAAATAGGGGCTGATATTAACAACTTCCATTACAGTGTACTTCAGAATACGTAAGATATTTCTCTGACTTGTCTTTATAATGCAGAGTTTCATAATTTTAGTATTTCCCTTGAAAACAAGAGCATAACAAAATCTAGAGGCCACATTAACTGATAGCCATTGAACCCTTCTGCTTTTTTTTCAGAAATACAGACTTGAGGGCTTGCTGTATTTTGCTTTAGCTTTCTTATCTCTAGCAAGTTTGCACTGAAAAAATATTTACTCCAACTCGAAGATTTACATTATCTCCCTTCTATTTTCTCAGTGCACAATTTCCTCTATTTTAAAATTATCATTGGCATTCAATTTCGAACATACTGAGTCTGAAATCCTGTGTGAAATCCAAATGGAAATCTGCAGAAGTGAGCATAGTACAGAGAAGTTGGACCAGGCATATCTCTTTGGGAGATCCCTTCAAATACAGACACTAGCAGAAGTTGAGGCCTTGAATGAGAATTTGGAAAGAGAAAAAGAGGACAATGACTAGAAACAAGCAGAATAATCTTATTTAAGAGAAACATGGATGGAAATGAATGAACAAAAGAAGACTGGAAGAGGTAGTCAAAGATTTATGAGAAAAAAACAGAACTGTGCTTGAAAATAAGGGCAAGCTAAAAAGTGTTGTTTTGACACAGTAAGGTTGATTCAGTGAGGAGGAGTGGTCCATTAGAAGGTCATTAATGACATAACAAAACAATTTTGGCTGGATTTTGAAGATAAAAGTCAAATGATAAGAAGTTTCAGAGAAAACAGAAGTTGAGACACTGAAAACATTAAACTTGTCCTAATATTTCTGGAAGTTTGAAGTTAAGAATAGAAGCCAACAATCAGCCTTCATATTTCTAGTTGTGCTTATGAGTGGATATTACTGTTTTCATTCAGTGTGGGTTTCGCTATTGAAAAAAAGCAACAACAACAGCAATGGATGAGCTGTGCACAGGGAGCAACAAAGGCACTGAACTACCTTGCCAGGGCTACTTTAACAGAACGCCACAGCCTACATGGCTTAAACAACAACAATTTATGTTCTCACAGTTCCAGGGGCTGAAAGACCAAGATCAAGATGCTGGCAAGGTTGGTTTTTGATGAGATCACTCTCCTTGGCTTGCAGATGACCACCTTCTCATTGTGTCTTTACATGGTCTTTCTTCTGTTTGTATACACCCTGGGTGTCTCTTCCTCTTCTTCTTTTTTTTTTTTTTTAAAGACTTTATTAATTTATTTGACAGGCAGAGATCACAAGCAGGCAGAGAGAGAGAGGTGGAAGCAGGCTCCCCGCTGAGCAGAGAGCCCGATGCGGGGCTCGATCCCAGGACCCTGGGACCACGACCCGAGCCGAAAGCAGAGGCTTTAACCCACTGAGCCACCCAGGTGCCCCTCTTCCTCTTCTTATAAAGTCATCAGTCCTATTGGTTTAAGGCCTCAACTTTCTTTCCTTATTTAATTTTAATTACTCCCTTAAAGGCCTTACCTCCAAGTAGAGTCATATTGAGGATGAAGGTTACAACATGTGAATTTTGGAGGGAACACAATTCAGAATCACAATAAAAGGCACATGGAAGGGCACCAAATACTAGGTAAAGTATTAGAGGTCTAGTACTCTGATTTCTAAAGGATGGCAAGTGCCGATGGAAAAAAAAAATTACAAAATTTCAAGTCAGTTCAGAGTGGAAAGCTCAGGAGGCACAAAAGAACAAACAGCATGTCCAGGGACTTACACATAGTCTTAAGTATGTGTGGCTGGGACGGAGAACACAAGTAGAGGAATCATGGAAGAGAGATGCAGGAGTCAGATCTCTCTAAAAAATGAGGAAAGGACTATTTCATCAGAGACAACCACAGCAGTAACAGCAGTGTCACAGAACTGATAATTAATAATAGTAATAATACATCGCTTTGCATTTCTTTAGTGGTATTTCTGAAGCTTTTATTACGAAAATATCCTATGGTGAAAAGTGAATCCAATAAATGATTTGGAAACCTGATATCTGGATTTCCAGCTTTCTCTTCTGATAGGCTTGCTCTCTCAGACAATTCCATAGAGTTTTATCCCAGTGGCCAATAAAATAGAGTACTATGTACTACTTGCCATTTTATTCCATCAATATTCTCCAGATAACATTCGGTATTGGCAATGTAGGGAGAGTGTGGCTGTAGAGAGAGTGTGGCTATAGAAAGGAACACTTATAAAATCAAAGGTGATTTCAGCAAAAACACTGGCTTGTGTTTCTCATTTTAACTGAGGGGACACATTTTATGTGTCTTGCTGAGGTACTAAGAATTTCTCACTGCTTAAAACTGAAATGGGCTCATACACTCAAATACCAGAACAAACCCCGAAATCAAGAAAAGAAAGAGAGATTCAAAGCACAAGAAGGATTCCCTGTGCCTTTGCTGGCTCTGAAGAAAGTGGGGGTGGGGGGGAACATGCAAAGGAAGGTGGTCTGTAGGAGATAAGACTGGACCCCAGCCAATAGCCAGCTAGGAAACAGGGGACTACATGAACTCAATTCAGCCGATGAACTTTAAGACAGATTCTTCCTCAGAACCCCAGCATAAGAGTCCAGCCTGTCTGACATCTTGATTTTGTCTTTCTAAGACTCGAGAAGCCAGATGAGCCATAATAAACTCTGACCTAGAGAACTGAGGGACAATAAATTTGTATTGTTTTAAGTTTATATATTTGTGGTAATTTGTTACACAGCAATAGAAATCTAATATAGTTATAGGCATTCTGGCCCCAAAACAAGGAAAATGAAGTCAGTTTTAGATCCACCTAGGAAGGCCCTATTAGGTTTCAGGACTTAAGGATATTCTCTGGGGCTTTCACTTCTGCCCTCTGGTGATCTTGGCTCTGAGTCATCCTTCCTTTTTCATGAAAGGTAGATCCTGTTTGTACTTGACTAGTATTATCAGACCCTGCTTCCTGCCAGGAGAATTTGGGGATGCTGAGAGTCTCCTTTTATTTCATATTCTTGCTGCCACTTTCAGTTGAAGCTGGAATGCTCCTGCTAATAAAATATTCCCAAGTACCTTGTGGCTTTATGTGGATTTCTGGAGGGTTTACTCCATCAGACAAAAGACTCATTCATAAATTTCTTTCTGAAATAATTCCTTTTCTATTTTTGGCTCGAAATGAAATATCTAAGGTACATTGCCAATAAGCTTCTCAGAGAGGCCATCAGATCTAATTGAGACCTATGAGGCATACATTTAATCTCTGGTGATTGAACACTCTGACCTTTTGATCTTTCCAGGGCGGCAGCAAAATGTTGTATAGACACACCCACACCTTTATTCAGTGCCACATTTTCAGGAGTAATTTCTTAATTTTAGCATCTTTTGCCATCTCTATAGGCTGAGAATTTCTCAAATCCTCATGTCCTGGGTCCTTTTTAGTTAACGGTTCTTTCTTCAATGTCTTCTTCTTCTTCTTACATTTTATTATAAGCAGAAAGAAGGAACCAGGCCTCACCTTCAACATTTTGTTTAGAGATCTCCTCAACTCGGTATCCGGGTTTATTATTACAAGTTCGGCTTTCTATGTAGCAGCAGGAAACCACTTTTCTAAACTTTCCACTACTACATAGCGAGGATCTCCCTTCCTCTAGTGTTCAGAAGCAAGTTCCTCGTTTCTTGCTGAGCCCTCAGCAGAAGATTTTTTTTTTTTTAAGATTTTATTTATTTATTTGAGAGAGAGCGAGCACACACACACAAGGTGGGGAGAGGTAGAGAGAGAAGCAGACTTAAGCAGATGCTTAATCCACTGAGCCAATCAGGCACCTCCATAAGCAGCATTTTTTGTGTCCATATTTCTAGTAATGGTCTTCTCAAAGCAGTTGAGGCTTTTTCTATCATGTTTCTCATCCTCAGTTCATTACCTGATTCCAAATCCCTTTCTACGTTTGTGGGCATTTGCTCTCGTGGCATCGTGGATACCAAAATCTACTACAGAATAAATTATCACAAATTTAGGACCTTAAAACAACATACACTTAATATCTCACAGTTTCTGTGCCTCAGAACTCCAGCCAGGCTTGAGTGGGTTCCAAGTGTTCAAAGCTAAATAAAGTTGTCTACTGGTTGTGTTTTCATCTAGAATTCAAGTTCCTATTCCAGGCTCATTCTAGCCATTAGCAGAATTTTGTTCCTTGCAACTGTAGGACTAACATACTCATTTCTTTGTTGGCAATTAGCCAGGGAATACTGTTGGCTCCTTCCTGTCATTAGCCACTCTTTGCACATTGCCCCCTTCCATCTTCAAAGTCAGCAGTGGTGTATTGAATCTTTCTCAAGTTTTGAATCTTTTTGTAGAAAAAAATAAAAACTACCTGAAAATCATCACTCAGAGTTGGGTTTAGTTCAAATGTGAGGCTTAAACTGTAGATTTTCTACTCCTATTTAACATGTAATTTGTGGACTTGAGTTTTAATATAAACTTCCCACAATGAACACTTCAATAATCTTTTATGCCTTGGTCTGAGAGCACATCTTGATTAAGGTATTTATCTCTTTCCAGGTTTTACCTCTATCTATTGAATGGGTATCCCCTTGTTCCTCACCTTTCAGGAATTATGTGAAGCTTTCCTTTATGTAACCTGTGCACCTATCTGAAAGTCTGGCTTTTATCTTATCAACTACAGATTATAGACTAAAATGCCAGGCAGTTATTTATGTGACATTTTTAAATTCTTCTGGAAGCAAATAATAAATGTATGTAAATAATAAAAATAATAAAATAAGTCTTTATTTTAATTGGGATTTAGTCAAATTAAACTACCATGTGTTATAATACTTGTTCATTTCATAAAGATTATATCAAATAAGAACTATGTCTTCAGAAGATTTTACTAATGTCAATTACTACACATGAAATTATATTTGAAAAAAGTTCATGTCGATGTATGTTCTAACATACACTTAGTTATTTTTTTAATTATTAATTAAAATTATGCAAAAAATTCTACTTCACTTTCCCTGTTTGAGAGAAGATCCTTCAACCACCAATAACTAAAGAAGATAAAAATAGGCTGCTTTTAACCTTCTTAAATTAAAAAAATTTAATCAAAGATAGAGTGACAACTTGGTTTAATCAGAGATAGAGTGACAACTTGATTAAAATCAGAAGAATTTTAAAGAACTAGAAAAAAGAAATTGTCCTTTGTTATGCATTAATTTACATAAGTAATAATTTCATCCAAAATCAAGTGAATTATCAGTCTCTATTCAACTATGATGTAAGTTTTCTGTACCTTAACTCTTCAAAGTCCTGTTATGTTAAGTAAAAACATAATTTTTAATATAGAATATAGAATCTAACACTGAAAAAAATGTCATTGCAGATGGCCATATTTTTCTTTAACCTTTTACTAATCCTTTTGACTGTATTCCTGTTTATTCATATTAAGCTGTACACTGAATTTAAGGGAAGCTGTTTAAATCAGGGACTCTTAACCTGGAGTCCCATGACATACAGGGCATCATTGCTTTAAAATTAACACAGACTTTCTGTACATTTGCCCCCCACCCTGCCAGTGGAGAGTTTAAATTACTTCTCAAATTCTCAAACTTTTCTATTTGTAGTATTAAAAATCTTAACAATAATATTCAGCCTTTCATCCATCAAAAGGTGAAGTTAGTCTATTTTTCCACTCCTTGAATCTGGTCTGTCCCCCTGAATCGCTTTGACTTATGAACCATGGCAGAAGTGACATGGTGTGAGCTCCAGACCAAGGCCTCAAGAGACTTTCCTGATTCTGCCTTAGCTCTCATGGAACTGAGAGACCACCTTGCTGTGAAAAAGCCATGTGAGGAAAGCCCAGTCACCTCTTGGCCAACCCAACATGTGACCCAAACATGGGAGTGAAGCCAACCTAATGCAACTACATGAGGGATCCCAGGTAAGACAAGCAGAACCACCCAGTCAATCCACATCCTGTGTTGTTCTAAGTCACCAAGCTTTAGGTTACGTTATGTGATGTAGCAACAGATAACTGATTCACCAAAAATCTAATATACCTCAAAAAGCTGAATTAGAGGCAAACAGCAAGTTTCCCTTCAAATACTTTTTCCTTTACTAAGAACCATTTTGACCAATGTGGCCCAAATGGAGACTCTTTATCAACATTTTCATGCTATCTTCTCCTAAGTCAAAAGGAAGTGATATTGATTTTCAGAAAAATGTATTACTTCACAATGCTTTCATAATTTAAAAAAATACCTTTGAAAGAATTTTATTATAAATGTTTTCTTCAATCAAAATTTCCAGGATCTTTGTATCAGTACAAGAGTTCACATGCCTAAATCCACATTCAATTTCTCAGGCGAGGCAGCCACTTTTGCAAGTCATATTTGCTCTGCTCTATTATTGTCTGTTTCCTTTTTCCATTAATTATATGCATACCCCAAAATAATGTGTTCCTTTACCTTTCTGAAATTCTTCCTTTGACAAATCTCCAGCCCTGGTTTGCCCTCCTTGTTTGCTTTCTCTATTGCCGTCCTATAGATACTGAGGATTCCTAGAGAAAGTC
This sequence comes from Martes martes, assembly GCF_963455335.1. NCBI lineage: Eukaryota > Metazoa > Chordata > Mammalia > Carnivora > Mustelidae > Martes > Martes martes. Next base: position 122,228,425 of record NC_137889.1, on the reverse strand, counting down.
ACAAAATTATACACATACTGCTGTCTTCCTATGCACTCTCTCAGTTCCTTCTTACAAATGGAACCCCAAGTTTTTCAGGGTAGCAATGTGTCTAGCTAATATAATCCACTTCCCAGCTTATCTTGGTAGTTCTGGTAAGTTAGATGGTTGCTGAGAATTACTGGAAAAGTTTTATTTTTCTGACATAGGTTCTACGCACCTCTTTTTCTCTACTTCTTCCTCATCTTCTTCCTGTCTTCAAGATTTGAGAAGAATATGAGATATGAATCTAAAAAACTAGAGGTAGAATGTCATGTTGACACCATGAAAGGTGACCAGTTGTCCTGATTTACTAGGGACAAAGGAGGTTTCCTAGATGTGTGACTTCCAGTTTTAAAGCTAGGACAAATTGGTCATCCCTCCATGATGTGACGATGAAAATAAAAGATATATACTTAGGATGGCAGAAGAGGAAGAAGAGAAAGATAGAAGGGTGATTCCTGATGGCACTTTAGAGGTCCTGTTTGAGTCATGTCATCTAGGCTTTTTATTACATAAGAGAAATAAGTCCTTATGTATCAAACCATTGGATGTGGGTTTGTTGCACCTACTCAAATATGATCTTTAACTGTCCTCACTACCTTGAGCTAGTGAAGCACATGACAATCCATCTGAATGGTGTCATCTGCTGTTTTATAGCACACAGCCTATGTGTGTCAAAACTATACTTTCTTAAAGCCAGGAACTTCCTGATGTTCCAGGGATGATTATTCTTTGCATGAATGTTGTTTCTTTGATATCTTCCCTCTCGAAATTTCCCCAAACTATATTCCTTTTCTTCCCTCCATGTGGTCTTTTAGAAAAAAGAATTAGTTCTCTTTTTCAAAGTGTACTTCCAAGTGTGAAGTTGATTGCTTCCTTTCCCATCTCCTCTGGAGTCTTAATTTCTCTGATTTGATTGAAAAATATTTAGTTTTATCTTTTTTGTTTTTGTAATAATAAATTTGATGGAATTCTCATATAATGGTATGATCCTTGGATAAACTATTTTACCTCCATGTTAAATATTCTAGTTACATGGTGAGATTTTGAATAACTTATTAATGAGCTTGCTTGCCTGAATTATCCAAAATTTAGATCTATCTTTTATTTGTATAAGTTTCTTAATAATATGTTATTATCAAATATAGAATCCTCTATGGAAGAAAATAATTAAAAGCTCTTAAGGTTAATATTAAACATTTTTTTTCTTTTTACATTTTGAAGTAGCTACCAACATTCAGAACTTAAATCAACATTATTAAAATAATGTACTTCTGGATCTACCCCATGCTTTTCACCAACACATGTAAAACTTTGGTGGTAAATTGAGAGGTCAATTTCTGATTCTCATTTATTATTAAGCAGTGTGCTAGAACCTGATGTTTTTATGTATTTGGAGATATAACATGGCTATCTGATAGGCCACAGTGAGAAACATCCTTGTTGAATAAAGTTTCTAATGTGATAAGAAATATCCAATGGAAAGAAAAGACACTTGGAAATAAATATAAATCCTCAATCCATATGATATTAAAAAGTTCACTTAACTTCTGTCTCATTTTTCTTTTCTTTTCTTTTTTTTTTCTTTTTAAGATTTTATTTATTTGTCAGAGAGGAGAGCAAGCGAGCACAATCAGAAAGAGGGAGACAGAGGGAGAAGGCAGCTCCCCACTGAGCAAGGAGCCTGACATAGGACTCAATTCCAGGACCCTGGGATAATGACCTGAGCCGAAGGCAGACGCTTAACCAACTGAGCCACCTAGGCGACCCTTCTGTCTCATTTTTCTAATTATTTCTCAAATGGGTAGTGTATATACCACAGAAAAATAGGATGGTATAGATAAAGGTATGTTATTTCAGTTATCCAAACTATGGAAATTGCCCAAGAGACTAGATGAAGAGAGGGACAATAGAAATTATATGTAGTATTTGTGAAATACTAAGAGATTTATTTCTATCATATAATGTTTTAGTTACTACTATATAACAAACCATTCTACAACTTAGATGCTTAAAATAGCAATCATGTTGACATCTCTTATAGTTTTTGATTCCACTAGGCTCAACTAGACAAATCTTGCAGTGTGTCTACTCGGGATTCTTCATGAAATTGTAGTAAATGGTGGCTGGGGCTGGAGTCATCAGAAGGCCCAACTGGGTTGATGGGCTGGCTGGGCCTCTCCACTTCTCCAGAGGATCTCAAGGCCTCTCCATGTGGCCTCCTGATGTGGTCTTTCCATATGGTCTCTTTAGCAGGGTAGCCAGACTTCTTTAATGGTGGTTCCCAAAGGTGACCATTCCAAGACATGAAACAGAAGCTGTCAGTCCTCTTCAAATCTAGATCAGGACACCATATAGTGCCATTTCTGCCTTATTCTATTGGTTAACACAAGTCACAGGCCAGGCCAGATACTATGTGAGGCAACTGCTTAAGGGTGTAGAGTTCAGTAATCATGGTTCACTGAGGGCATATTTGGAGTCTACCTAGGACAGAAGTTGAAAGAAAAGCATAAAAACATTTCTTCCTTTTTTTGGTGTGGGAATCTATAGATAAGCCTTTTAGAAAATAATTTTTGGGTGGTATTTTCATTATGTTTCTAGTTCACCAATCATTTCTGACAGAATGCTATGTTTCATACTTTAAAGACTTGGCATCAGGCGCTCTTCAACCAATTCAGTTCTAGACTTGGGATTTCAGTTATGCTTTTCCATCAGAATAATTTTTTAAAAAATAGAGGGGCTTAATCAAAATTAAACAAAAATAAAAGAAATAATCTAAAAGAATAATCATATATTAGGCTAACTGAAGAGCACTAATAAGAAATATAGGCATCTAGATAAAGCTGACTGGGAAGAAAATTATGAATTACTTCATGGAGGTCATTTAACATCTAGCCTAATGGAGGAAAAAACAAAACAATTTTCTGGGAAGTAAACCACCTGCCATAGGCCTCTTGGCACTGCTACATTATATGACCGTCCCTGCCTCTACCATTACCACAGAGATATATAAATGAGCTCCCTGGCAACATGTGTGGGATGGGAAGCGTGGGATTCACAGGAGCCTTTGTGACCTTAAAAAAATGTTTTCTGAGATGAGTTACTCCCACAGCTCCTTCATTCAGTTTATTTTTATGCTTTCTAGTATATTATATTAATCTTGCAAATTAATACAACCTACCTACCTCTCAGAGGTTGCTGATGCCAGCAATTAGTATTTCACAAATACTGGTGTAACAAATAACAGAGACTTAAAGGATAAAAAAAAAGATATGGTATCTAGAAGAGCAGGAAGACTAAAGAAACAAAATAATATCTCTCATTTACCTGCTGCATTTACATGCAGCAAATCAAGAGATTAATTATATCTCATATTTCACTGACATTTTATCAAAGAATGCATAGTACATAGACATAATGAAATTAGAGAAGTCCACCTTGACAAATGACATTTTGCACTATTTTTAAATAACTATAATTATAGGTAATTACTGCTGTTTTTACGTATGACCATATGACATAGGAGTCAGGAATATAACTCATTACTAAGTCAGTTTCAGCTGTTCTCAGATCTTTAAAATATGGTTCAGAGATTTTACAAATTACCTTTATCAGGATAAGAGATGTGAGAAAAGGGCAGTGGCGACTTGTGTTTGGAACTGGGCATTTAAACTATATAGAAGCCTATATAAGAAAAGGTAGGAAAAAGCAAGTTATGAGAATCCAATGGAAGGACATATTTTAGAAGATTCTAGTTTGCTGCTTTATATTCCTTGCTGTCTTTAGGAGCTGGACAAGTATATGAGATTCAGACTCATACTATCCTGTGTACTATAGGTGTAATATTGGGGTCTACAGAGTTTCTACTCTATCTGGGAGCCTGTAGGATAAGGTAGAGCTTTGTAGCCAGTTACTCGGTAAACAGAGCTAGTTGAGCCTTTATTCCGGTTAGCTGGTAATTCTGCAAAATGTATCTTACTTTGGAGTTTGTTTAATCGTTTGAAGGAAAGGACTATACCTTGCACATTTTATAAGCAAAAACAATTTTGGGGCTTGCTTTCAAAAACAGAAACAAATACAGCTGGCAACAATACTTTTCAAATGGAGAGCTTGAATAAGCAGTTTTTAAAAGGAGTGTTTAGGCAGATAGCCACAGCTGGATGTTCCTATCATTACACCTACTGCATCAAAGACTTCTATAGTCTAGGGCTACATCAGGCCCAGTTAACTAGCGTAACTTGTGCATGTTTGTGTAAACAAAGCACTGTTATCAACAGTAGTATTAAAATAATCCAGAAGGTTTGGTAGACCTTCATATTTATTTGCAGCTTCTGCTATGGTCTTGTTTAATAGCGTGTGAGATACATTAGCAGTGAACAAAATTCTTTAAATTTGTTGGGAAATTTGAAAGACTGCCAGCAATAACTCTTTTCCGGATTCTTTCCAGATGCAAAGTAACTAACCCCTTCCTTTCAGGGATGGTGTGAAGGATAGCAGCTAGGGGAAAGAAGTATAGTTTGATATGGGAGGCTAGGTACAGCCAACTGCTGGTCTTCGGAATAGAGAAACTTTCAAGCCTGTTGATCCGACCAGGAGTTTGATGTACCAGTCAGGTGTGCTGTGGTCCGGTGCTGCTGCCTCCTTTGACATGCGTGAACTTACCAGGCTGCCACATCAGAGAATCAGGAGTAAATGTTGAGAAACCAAAGGCAAGGTATAGGTGAAATGGAGACTGAGTTACCCTGTAGTAGAGCATACAGCAAGTGCACTGAATGCTTTTGTGTAGTAAAAGTTCTTTTAAATTTGTGGCATAATTTGCAAGACTGCCAGTGATACTTATTTAAAGAATTACTTTGTAAACAAATCTGAGTGATCTACACTAGTTCAACTGAATCCTTTGCATTTTCATATCACTTCATTTAAAATCATCGAAACTTCAAAATTAAAATATTAGAATTTTGCAGCTTTCAGTGATTGTAATTATTGAAAACAAAAGTTGCAAACAGGAAGATACTGAAATATACCTCTACCAATCAAGGAAGGAATTTAATGTATTCCATGATAAGAACAACTATCAAAATAAATGGAAAGAAAATTTAAATGATGAGCTTTGTCTTGTAAAAATATTTGTTGAATGATGTTACTCTGAGTGAGGTTAAAAAAAAGAATACACCTATGGAAAGATTTGGGCTGAAAACTCTGTACATTTCAATATAAAGAAATTTAAATTGAGAATATATTTTATTTATTAGAGTTTGCTTTCAATGTACTAGGTACCTCAGCACTTAGAGAGAAAATTTTCAATTAAAAATACCTACAGAGTATTTTTGGTCTACAGAGAAGCATTGACGGTGTCAAAAATTTCAAATTTATTCAAATGTAACGAAAATTCAGGCAATTTTTATGAACACACTAAAAATAAGGAAAACTACGTCTTAAAAAATGCATTCTTTGGAAAAATATCAGTATGTGGTGCTAGAAAAAATATACTGAAGTTGATTAATGTATGTGAATAAGAACTAAGAGTGAGTATGCTGCTTATGCCATTTTTAGCATTCATGTAATTGATTAAAAAAAGTAATAACATTTTGTATATAAATGTATATTTATGTGTTTATATATGTAATTGTTATATTTTTGGAAAATAATGCTTGAATAGAACTAGTCAATATCTCCACTAAATATAATACAATCAAGTTTCCAGTCAATAAAGAAATATATCTAAGAATTACACAATTTTAATTAATTTTATTGTCTTTCTGTTTTTTGTTCTCAAAAAATGTCCTGGTTAGATGTGCCGGGGTGGCTCATTCAGTTGGGCATCTGCCTTCAGCTCAGGTCATGATCTCAGGGTCTTGGGATCAAGCCCTGCATGGGGCTCCCTGCTCAGCAGGGGAGTCTGCTTCCCTGTCTTCCCCTGTTCCTGCTTTCTCTCTCCCTCACTCTCTCTCAAATAAATAAATAAAATCTTTAAAAAAAAATGTCCTGGTTAGGTCAATAAATAGACTCACTAAGTGTACACACACACACACACACACACACACATATTTCCCAACAATGGAGATTTCAGCTTTTGGTGAGAGAGATTTAAAGGCAGCAATATAGTCTAGAAGAGGCTGATAAAACAAAAAACATCATTGCTTCATATCAAAAATTGGGATGATAAATGGATATTCCAAAAAGAAAGGAAGGCTAAAGGAATCCGAAGTTTCCTTTGCCCTGCAATAGTCCCCCAGACTTTAAGAAACTGTGTTCATCCTGCCAGTTGTGTATAACCTATCACTAAGCTCAACATAATGTCAGGTACATTGGAAGTATTTAAGTGTGGAGTGAAAAAACAGACACGCTTTACATCCTGGGAACCTTGCTAAGTGTTGGAAATGCAAGGCTGTGTAGGGCATAGTCCCTGCTCTTCAGAGATTTTTTTTTATTAGGGAAAGCAAAAAGCCCTAAAAATGAAATGTGAAATAAACTTTAAAGTCAAAAAATTTTCTAAACGAGTCTGAAGATTATTACAGCTCGGTTATCCCTCATGGTATTTCGAACAGCATTCTAAGATGGTTAGTTATCATAAAAAAATTAGCCCTACTAAACCCAAGTTTCTGTAACTTCTCTCTCTATTGGGCAGAAATTACTTTAATTATTGTATTAGCAAATAGTTTAATGGAAATGATAGTATGATGTACATACTTATTTGTACTTTTTTCTAAACATATAATATTACAGCCATGAAATTGAAGGACTAGATGACTATAAAGCTGTGTGGCAAACAAGCTGAGTGGTAATTAAAATTGCTTAAGCAAATGCAAATCAAAATTGTATTTTTTTAAAAAATCTCTTTTCAACTCTCTAATTCTGGAGAATTTGTATCTTTTGCCCTTTTTTGCTTCTACTTTAGAAAAGAACCTCAGAAGTCACAAAAAATGAATTAAATAACTAAGATCAACAAGCTTCAAAATGCCATGGATAGGCTAGGAATAAACAGAATGGAAGGGTAAGCACAAGCACAATCTATTTGGTTTTATGATTTTCTAGTTACATGTGATAGTTGTACTTGGAAATTCCGGAGAAAACAGATGGGAAGCTGGTTTAATATTTGGGAAATAAACATTCAAATTAATAGTGAATGGGAGATGGAGAGCTCATGGCTTTAGCAAAAATAATGAAACAATAAGCATAGCACATTTTCTACTCTCTCAGTTGACAGTACATTTACCTTCCCAGCAGAAGTGTGGAATCTAATAAAAGAACCCAGGTCCAAGCGAGTGCAAACAACTGGCCTCTCTAGTTCAACAGTAACTACCTATAGGCAGGCCCTCTAGGGCAGTTTATCTGATTCTACAGTCTAACCTCCACTGTGGACTTTTTCCCCTATAGTGGCCCCTGCAGGTCATCCAACTACCCAGGAGGGCAGGAGTCTGAGACCGAATCATGACTACTTTCAACTACATCTGGTAGGAGGCCATGTCCTTTTCATGAGGCGGATGGAAATGTCGCCCTATACCCCTACTATTTTTTTTATTTTTACAATATTCTTCCCAGTCCTTTCCTTGCTTCTCTGTCCCAGACTGAGAAATTTAATGGATTGAAAGGGAACCCGGACGACTGAAGAATAGGACGGGTCTGGAGTGGTCTTTTCGAACAAGGAGTTTAAGGGAGAGGCAAGAGGGAACTCTGCCCGCCCAACTGCCCTTCCCAGGAGCGGATATGGCCCCCAAAGCCAGCGAGTCCCTCCGGCCTGGAAGACAAAGAAAAGCTCAGGGCCGAGTGGTGACGGGGTGGGTGGGGGCAGCGACTCGCGTGAGCTCGGGGACGTGAGAACGCAGCCCCCGCCTCTTTCTCCGCCCCTCCGAAAGGCGGGGCCCCAAGGCCACCCCCGCGAAAGGTTCCCCAGCGACGCGGGCAGCGGGGTCCAGGCGCCCGCACACGCCCAGGCACGGCCGGCGACGGGTCTGCGCAGTGGGGGGAGGGGAGGGGCAAGGGGAGGAGCGGGCGGGCGAAGAAAGGGCGAGCGGTCGGGTGGGGGCGGGGCCTGGGCTTGGGGGCGGGGCCGAGGAGTGGGGCGGGGCGGAGCCGGCCGAGTCCCGGGCTGCCTGAGACAGTCACTGCCCTGACGGCGGCGGCGGCGGTTGGCCGGTGGGGGTTGGGAGGAGGACGACCGAGGCTGCTGGGGCAGCTGGAACTGGCAGTTGCCGGGGGCGAACAGGAGAATCTGGACCGGAGAGCGAACCCCAGGCCGAGCGAAGGAGGCGGCTGCAGTTGGAGTACAAGGAGCGCTGGCGGTCGCGGATTCTCAGAGGAGCAAGTGTCTGGGGCTTAGAGTCCGCTGGGGCGGCAACGGCCACGGCGGCGGCTGGGGCCGAGGTAACTGAGGGGCGGCAGCGGGAGTAGAAGCGAGGCCCCTTCTCAGGTCGGAAGCTTGGGGGCTGTGGCTAGGCTCGAACCTGACTCACCCGCCCACCCTTTCTAGTCTCCGGCCCCAGACCGACTTCTCCCCACGTTCCGCCGTGGGTCGGGCGGGGGCGGGAGCGGCGCGTGTTGTTGGGGGCGCAGAGCTGGGCACCAACAGGGAGGCGACCCCTCATCTGGGATTGGCAAGGACGTCGGGCACCCCCTCCCCCTTCAAAAGACACACCCCAAAATCTCGGGGCGGGGCGGGGTGTTTGGGGCGTTCCCAGCCTTCTGGAAGGAAGACCTCAGCGTAGAAGCTGCACCTCAATCCGTGTCTTCTCCTAGGTGGCCCCCCTGTGGCTCCTGGCTGCTCAAACCGAAGGTGGTTCCCGTCTCTGGGAATCCCGGAGTTCCTTTTGTCTATCAGCTGAAACTAGAGGCCGGAACTGTAGGCAAACACCAACCAGCCCTGAAGCACTCTACTCCTCATCCCTTTTCTGCATGAGAAGAAATTCTCCCCAGCAGCCTTTTCTCCGGCCACAGTAGTAGATTCCAATCCTCATCCCAATCCAAAACGTTTATCTATAGTGCAGAGGAAGGAAGAATTCACATTGTACTGGTGTTTAGATTTATCGTTTAAGATCATCCCCATCTTCCCCTCAGTTTGTTTTGTTTTGTTTTGTTTTGTTTTTTAACCCATTCCCATCCAGCCACAACCCTGGTAGTCGTCCCCTAGGTTTTGCAAACTATCAACAAAGAAGTGTGACTAGTCGAGTAAACGGAGTCCTTGACTGGCTGGACTGTGCAGTTTAATAGAGCTTCCTTTTACTGGCGCTGTTCTACCAAGCTAGTCGGAAAGACCTTTTTGGCCAGAGTTAAGGATGTTACTGTTGTGTGCATAAAGCCCTTTTTTTTTTTTCTTTTTTTACACAGTTTTTGTTTGTTTGTTTTAATCTAGGGTAACTTGATAAAAATGCAGCTCTTTGGGAAGCATAACCATAGAGGAGGAAGAATACAGAAAGGAAAATGTAATTTTGATGCTGGGGGCAATTGTCCAACTTTTTGAAAGTACCAAAGATGAAGCATATTGATTTTTTTTAAGTATATGGTTTTTTGAGATTATTTTAACTGGCAAATTATATCCTTTGTAAACTTTTAAGTAAACAAGCTCTTAACACACGGTATTTTGCACTAAGATATTGTTGTTTTATTTTAGTTATTTGTGGAAATTGTTGATTTGCCAGCTCTCTTGAACCTAGAAATCTGTGAACTGGTTCATTAAGAATCTACTCTCTTGCAAATGCAGTTTTTGAATGCTTTGGATTAAGAAGGTGGTAACAGTGGACTCTCATTTCTGCCACATAATCTGAAACAGTTCCCTCCCTGGCAATTGCCCAGATGCCTGAAACTGGTAAGGTCTAGTACTTTGAGTGACTGTCCTTCAACAAGAAATATAGAACTACCGATCTACTGTATACATGTAACCTCTTTGATGGCATTTACTATAATAGATGTCTTTTCTGCATCTAATTTTCAGATACAGAATTAACACTTCGAATCTGGAGAAGCATTTTGTACAAATTGAAAGATTGGGCATTCTCTTTAGTTTTCCAGATGTATTGTCTCATCTGCACACTTGAAACATCCACAATCACATAAACTCTAAGATATAACCATGGAGTTATGTGACCCATCAAGATTTAGGGAAAGTATTGCCACGCTTTGGAACCAGGCAATTTTCCACCAGTTCAACAGTTAAACTAATAGAGACTCTGCTGATAATCAAGAGTAAAGAGTCAAATAAAGTCATGCACATTCTGTTGGCAAATGGCATCTATGGCTGTTGAGTTTTACTGTAACTTGTTACTGTATCATTCAAAGTCAACTTAATTTGCAAGTTATGTCCTAATGGATGTAAAGACCTGTGTTGATGTATCCAGGATCTAGCAAATGTTGAAGATAAGGAACCTATTATGACTAATCCTTGGGAAGAGAAAGTCTGCAAAATGGCTCAAACGAGTTTACTGCAGGGGAAGCAGTTTTACTGTAGGGAGTGGGTTTTCCACAAGCTTCAGCATTGCCTCCAGGAGAAAACTAACTGCTGCAATAGTGCTGTCAACACACCATCCCTTGTAATGAATTCTGGGAATAATGCTAGTGTTGTCTCTGGAAAAGGAGCTGCCTGGGGTGTGTTGTTGGTAGGAGGGCCTGGCAGTGGCAAGACAGCCCTATGTACTGAGCTGTTGTGGCCAAGTTCACCTGCAAGCTTGCAGAGAGGTTTACATCGCCAAGCTTTGGCCTTTCATTTCTGCAAAGCCCAAGACTCTGATACTTTGTGTGTTGGAGGCTTTATTAGAGGTCTAGTTGCCCAGATCTGCCGCAGTGGACTACTCCAAGGATATGAGGATAAGCTAAGGGATCCAGCAGTCCAAAGCCTCTTACAGCCTGGAGAATGTGAAAGGAACCCAGCTGAAGCGTTTAAAAGGTAACAGTAAGAATGCCATGATGTTCTGGTTTCTAAGCAAAAATTAATGTTTTCTAGGTTTTTTTTTGGTCTGTATTTTTGTCTGTTTTTAAAATTTTATGGGGTACCTGCACATTTGGGGATAATCTGTAGTTGTAAATACACATGTTTACTTTGAGTATTGAAGGAAACAAAATTTAAGCTTTGTGTTGCACAGGATATGGATTAAAAGTAATTTATTTTACTTATCTAATAACAGAATGTGAAGCACTGCAGAAAAATTTTTTTTCAAATTTATGGCGATTGTTTATTTACTTTTCTAATGTTATCTATAATTGGTAAGGAATATTTGTTCTTGTGGTAGAGAAAATCACTTAGCTGCCTGGAAAAGAGGCTACATTGTCAGGGAGGGTGAACCATATATGGCACTGAATTTAGAGGAACTCTCAGCATAGAATCTCTTTTGCTTATAGTATTCTTATTTCTCTAAGTGAGGCAAGTTCTTTTTGAAAGGTCATTGGCCATTGAAAATCTGAAGAAAATCTGTGTTTTGGGATTTATTCCACTATCAAGTAAACAAAAAGTTAAGTGGTGCTTTTAAATATGTGATATTTATAAAATAATGAAAACCTGGCGTAATTTTAGTTCTTTTAGTGAGCAGTATGAAAAACAACTTTTTCCTAACCTCAATTAAGCATTTTTCCATTGGTAAATGGATTGGTCTAAGAAGAGAGCAAGTGAGCGAAGAAAACATGATTCCTTGAAAAGAATTTTTTGCATATCACCTCTCTGCTCATTGTAAAAGAAGTCGGCAGATTGTTATTTTTGTGCTTGCTATTGCCTCACTGCTGCTTGAATTACTCGTTTTGCATATACTTTGATCCCTTCACAGTAAATAGTTCTTAGCAGGCAAAAGTTTGTTCCCCAAAGCTGCAGGTATACAGTGCGGTAGAGATTAGCATATGTGTATGTATGTGTGACCCTATGTCTGTTTTGTGTGTGTCTCTAGGAGTCATTTAAGCAGGATTTGAATTGTTATGAAAGGAATGATGTTTGTTTTTATGATGTCCTCATATCTAATGGTATGGAATCTATTAATTTTAAGTGATATTGAAAATATTAATAATATAGCAAATGTGTCACTGTTCTGATTTACAAATACTAAATTATTTTCATAGCAATCCTGTGAAATAGATACTATTATTAATCCCATTTCATGGATGAGGAAACCGAGGCACAGAAAGCCTAAGTAACTTGTCCAAGGTTAAAGGCTAGTAAGTGGCAGAGCTGGGATTTGAAGTATGTGTGTATGTATACAGGTTTGTAATCATAGAAATTCTTTGAAGGACTTGAGGGGGAGAGTGGATTAGAAGTTTGTGGAGGACAGGGGTGTGTGTCACAGTTGTGATTTGAGTGTAGGTTTCAGATTACCCATATAAGTGATACAGTAGTAGTCCAGAATTATCTTTATGTTTAGTGGTATGGAATTCAAACATGGGATGGGTATATTAAAGTCATCCAAAGGGATGTGTCTTTGAGAGGTGTGATATTATTGCTGAGTTTTTAATGTATAAGTGCAGTCCAGTAAAACTCAGGACAAATCTGTTACCTTTTGCTTTTAGCCACCAACATCGGGTTTAAAACTATTAGATCATTTTTAAATAACAAGTAAATCTGTTAGGTGATATTGGTGCACAGACGAGAAATACCAGGTTCAGTGGACGGTTTTAAATAGGGAATCGGTGATATCTTTAATATATATAAATCTCTACTTTTTAAGAGACGTAAAGTCTCTGTACATAAACAACTCTTTTCCTGTTGACTTCCTACTTTTTGTGAAGATCCTATCACTAGTTGAAGAGCTGAATTTTCTTTTTTTTTTTATAATTTCATTTCTTATAAGTTTTTTGGATTTAACACCTTAGAAAATCAGTTTCAAAGAACTTAGCTAACTAAGTTGAACTTAGTCCAACTAAAGTAGGTAATTATACAGTTTATTTTCTTGGAATTTATGTGTAAATTTCAAATGTCCTTAAATATTTAAAATCATGTCTGATAAGTGTATATTTTTGCTATATTCTGGTTTTGAGCAGACTTTTACGTATGGTATCATAAATTTTTTTGAGAAAACGTCCTTCTGTTGAGATGATCCTCCTATTTTTTTCCTCTATGTGAATTTTAGTTATTAACTAATTGAAGGGAAATAAGAAGCAATTAGAGATATTTGTAAAAACCACACCAATCCCGATTTCCTGACTGACTGAAGTAACTAATCACTTTGTATTCCCAAATGATAATGGAAATATAGTCTTTCTATTTGGAACATTTTGGTGCTTTTAATTTCCTCCTGGATCTTTCAGAAACCTGGGTTACTTTCTTCATCATTAAAGTAATTAATCACTATATAAATTAGGTAACTCTGGTATTGTAACAACTGTTTCTGATAATTCATAGAATACATTTCCTCTAAGACTGTGAAGCTCTACTATAACCATAGTCAAATGCAAATGTGAGAATACAAGTCATAGCTAAAGAGAAATATTTTTGCATAGTCTATGGCATTGGCATTAGATTATCTAAGCCTTTACTTTTGGAACAGAGTCAAGATTTTATTTTAGGTTTATTGGTGATTGATTTGTTAAGAAAGTCCTTTAGAGAATTTTAATAAGAATCTATTTTATTTAGGCAGGGAGAAATGTAATTCAACAGGTAGGCAATCATTGTTTTCAAGAAGTTATGTTATTTTAAGGGAGACAGAGATCAAAGCTTATTATATAACATGATGGGAGATGAAATATAAGCAAAGTAAAATTTTTTTTCACTTTTGGGAAAAAACTCAAAACCAGTTTTATATTGTTCCTTTTTTAACATTGAACACTTGGTAATATTGATGGTTTCATATATTCATGTGTGAAACAATTTAATAGTATATAATACTGGAAAATTGATAAAAATATTACTTTGTCGCAGATCCACAAAGTTGGGGAAATTGCAGCGAAGTGATTCAGTATCAAATGTGTTTTATACACTTCAGTTTACTTCCTAATTTTTCCCTAGTATTTATCTTCAATGATACTAGATAGAATATGTAATACCACAAAAAATCTTCTTACATGATTACAGGTCTTACACCTGCTTGGTAACTTGTTAATTACTGGTCTTTTACTATATGATAATCAAAATAAGAGGAACGTTATTTTAATCCAGTTAAATGTTGCTGCTTTCTTTCCATTCTCACAAGATATACTATCTTGATTTTTTGATTTAGTTGTCACAAGATTTCTTCTGACATTCATTCATTTTTACGTCAAATATTTGAGAGTCTTTTTTGTTTTAAGCACAGTTCAGCTGGAGATATTTATTGAGAACCTTCTCTGTGTTAAGTAGAGTCCAGCTGGAGTTGAGTCAGTGAATAGAACAGACAAAATGCCCTGCCTTCATGGAGCTCAAATTCTTAGAGTAATATTTATCCTATTTCTATAAAGAAGTAATATTTGGGGTAAATCCGCTTAGAAACACAACTGGACATGGTTATTTCATTCAACCAGAATCTCCTTTCTGAACCTTTCTGTCATGATCCTTAAACCCAAGGATGTTCTCGGAGATTTAGACAGATGTGGTGGTGGGAAATACAAATTTTTGTTCCTGGTAGATACCATTCTCTAGTTTTTATTTCTAGTTAACAGTCTGCAGGACTAGGTATGAGTTTTCTATGTGTGATATCAATTTTCCTTAGTAAAAAGATTTTGTTTTGTGTAATGTCTAAATGGAATAAAATTGTGATGAATGGGACGCCTGGGTGGCTCAGTTGGTTAAGCAGCTGCCTTTGGCTCAGGTCATGATCCCAGCGTCCTGGGATCGAGTCCCACATCGGGCTCCTTGCTTGGCGGGGAGCCTGCTTCTCCCTCTGCCTCTATCTGTGCTTGTGCTCTCTCTCTCTCTCTCCCCCTCTCTCTCTGACAAATAAAAAAAAAAAAAAAATCTTTAAAATTGTGATGAATTAGGATGACTGACTGAACTTTGAGAGTTTAGCAAGAAAATGTGTTAGTAGCGAAATGCTTGTTAGAAAAGAATTGGAAACTGGAAGACCAAACTGACATTTGTTTTTTATGTCAGTTAGGAATCCTCAAATGGTTGAATCCTTTTTCTTGTCTTTTTATTTCTTCTCCTTGAACATACATCATTTTTCACTTGTGTCTCTTTAGATTTTTAGCTTCTTTTCTGGCTATTTATGTGTATCTCTTCTGTTATCTACTCTATTAGGCATATGCTTCTTCATGACATTATTCATGACTGATTAATTTTTTATATTTACCATAGTGCTTTGAATAGCGCTTTGCATATAGCAAGTGCTAAATGATTATCATCTGAATGAGTGAATAATGCTACTTACCTATCTAGAATATGTTTGAACCTAATTGAAGGACTGCTGAAGTTCTTGCGTAAGAAAGGGAATTGAAATGTTATATTATTTAGGTCAGTTTTCAATGCAGACCAGATTGATATAGTGATTATTAATTTACTAACCTGCTGTGTCTGCTCTTTAGCATGTATGAATATGGCATTAGTCCAGATAGTTTTAAGTGGCCAGATGTCTATCTTCTGTCTTAACTGGCTCCAAGTATTTTTGGCATACTCAACAAAGGGACTAAGAACAGAATGAGACTGAAATGTGTGCTTCCCTCTTACCCTCAGTTTTGGGGTATTTTCAAGGAAAAATATTCCCTTTCCATTATCTGTCTTGTATAACTAATACTACTAATAATTTCTAACTGTCACTATCCATTCTTAGATGTTATCAGATTAAAAGATCTTGTTAAGTGTCTTTACTGTTCACTTTTTAAATAAAATAAATGGATTAATGTAATTTTCATAATCAAAATTCTTTATTCGTTATAGTATAAGGTAGTCATTTTTCACTGAATTGTCTGTTATTTCGAATTTTTAACCATGTTATTCACTTAAAGATGGACTTCCATTCATTCAAGCCCTCCCTCTTTCCCTTCCTAAAACCTTTTCTTCCTACCCTTGATGGGTTCTTTCTCTTTTATATTCATATCTTACGAGTTACTACCTTTGGTTCCCGTTCCTGGTACTCTATCATTTGCTGAACCATTCCATTACCTTTAATCACTTCTGCTATAATGACATAACATATTGCTCCATATTTTTGCTGTTTAATTTCAGTTAAATTTTTAGTTCTACTTGGCCATTCTTTGATTTACTTCTTAATAACTCAGAATTTGTTTTTAGACCAGAGAGAGTAAAGTTATACCCTACAAGTAGAATATTTTTTACCCAATTCAGGAAATTTCACTCACACATCCAGATTTTTAGTTTTTCTTGAAAAAACAAAAGGAAATTTGACAATATTAGGTTCTCATTCTTTAGAATCAGTTACTTGGTAGAGCTGAGTTAAGTGCTGTCTTTAGATGGGACCTACACACCCTAATTTGATCCAGTTCCCCCAACTCTGTTACTCTATTCCAAGACCACTTCATTTGTTTATATATCCAGCCTGGCTCCTACTGGCATTTTCAGACACGAACATGTTTTCTGTTCCTCTGGGAAAAAAAAAATGATTTTTTAAAAAAGTTCCCACCAAATCTTCATACCTCGAATTTGTATATGCAAGTACTACTTCTAACTATGACCTCATTTTTTAACTTACTGATGTTTGACTTCTATATATACATACCCACAGAAAGATATTTATGTAGTGTAGTTTCTGAACTCATTGCTCTCTCTATCTTAGCCTTAGATGATAAGTCCTAGAACTTTTTTCATTATTTGTAATTTCTTCCTTTCAAAATCCCCTGACTACATTGTTTGGTCACTCTCCCTCTAGGTTCTCTTTGAGTGTTTGTCCAACAAATCTTACTTAGTTCTTCTCTCTTTATACATGCTCCTTTAATAATTTTATTAACTTACGTGGCTACCAGTGGTCATATCTAATATGATAGCAATGAAATCTACATCAATAGCCTTTATGCTCACTCTGATCCACATGTATCTTTTTACTGGAGTGTTCTTCACTAACCTTTCTCTCTTTTTCAAATCAGCATCTCTTTCAGTGTTTCTATTCATTGGCTCATTCATTTATTTCTGAAACAAATATTCTGCACCTGCTGGGTGCCAGAAATACGCTCAGTGTCAGGGCTAGAGCTCTGAGCCAAACAGGATACTGGGTTAAGTGTGGGGGTGGGGGGGGCGCAGAATACACATTGGACAAATATTCACAAAAATAAATGTAAAAATGCAACTTTAGCAACTGCCAAGATGGAAGGATACAGGATAAAAGCATTTAATATGAAACTTGGTCATTATCTGGAATTCTGGGAAAATGGACTCTTAGTATCTAAGTTGTTTCTTAGTTCTTATTTCCTAGACTTTTCTACTTAAAAGTGTGGTCTTAAGATCAATATTACCGGCATCTCTTAGAAGTTATTAGAAATGCAGAATCTCAGGTCTTTTGAATCTGAATGTGCCTTTTAACCCATTTCCTAAGTGAATCCAGTGCACATTGAAATTTAAGAAGCACTGACTTCAGCTTGTTTCTAGAGTTTTCTTTGATTATTTTCTATTAGTTTATTCTAAAGTATTTAATCATTTTCTTAGAATGTTTCTTGAATCTTTTATCCTAATCTAGAATATTTATTCATCTACTCCTAGTTGATCTTTTTAATTTTAGCCTCTATATTCTAATTCATTTTGTTCATAGTTGGCCAATTAGCCATAATAAAATAGTGCTTTCTTTGGGTCATTTCTCTGAGATTGTGATAATCTAACCTATACTGCAAATTCAAGTTTCCCTGCTTACCTTTATTAAAAGTTCTTGATAATTTCATTCTATTCCATCTAAAGTAGGTATCATGTTTCCAAAACTGCATCAGAGCGCACAAGCTCATTTGCTGTTTCAAGAAACATTTTAAGTGTATAAGTCAGTGTTAATGTGGGTAAGAGATGTGAAAAGTAGGATTATTCTTATTTTTCTCAGTGTCTAGTAAGAACTTCCTATATTTATATATATATGGAGAGAGAGAGAGAGGGAGAGAGGGAGAGGATAGAACTTTCTGTTATGTATGTTGCAGATCTTTTGTTTTTGTTTTTGTTTTTGTTTTTTGCTTCACTTTGTTTTTAGCATTTTTGATGTTTTTGTTTTTTTTTTTAAAGATTTTATTTATTTATTTGACAGAGATCACAAGTAGGTGGAGAGGCAGGCAGAGAGAGAGGAGGAAGCAGGCTCCCCGCTGAGCAGAGAGCCCAATGCGGGGCTCCATTCCAGGATCCTGAGATCATGACCTGAGCCAAAGGCAGAGGCTTTAACCCACCGAGCCACCCAGGTGCCCCGAGCATTTTTGATGTTTTAAAAATTTTTTTATGAAATCAAATGTTTTCCATATGGTAAAATGGTTTGATTTTATGAAATAAAATCAGTAAATACTTTTCTGCCCTTAAAAATACCTTTTAAGGGGCACCTGACTGGGTTGGTCAGTAGAGCAGGTGACTCTTGACCTCACAGTTGTGAGTTCAAGTCCCATGTTGGGCATAGAGCTTAACATTTAAAAAAATGCACCTTTGAGTATATTCTGATTGATTGCCTATGTACATTGTTCTAGTTTTGTCTTTGACCATATTATACATAAATGTCTTATAAATTATAAGTCAGTTTCTCTCTTTCATGTTATTCTAACCTGAGAAATATATTTTTTTAATGGTATTTATTTATTTGAGAAAGAATGTGAGAGAGCACACGAATGGGGAAGAGAGGGAGAGGCAGGCTCCCTGCAAGCAGGGATCCGGATATGGGGCTTGATCCCAAGACCCCAGGATCATGACCTGACCCAAAGGCAGATGCTTATCCGACTGAGCTGCCCAGGTGTCCCTCTAATCTCAGATATATTCTAATGTAATGTTGTTTTTTTTACTATATACATGCATAGTTAAATATAGTCATTGGAAGGGTGTCTGGGTGGCTCAGTCTGCCTTCAACTCAGGTCATGATCTCAGGGTCCTGGGATCCAAGCCAGGCATCAGGCTCCTTGCTCAATGGGGAGTCTGCTTCTCCCTCTGATCCTTCTCCCCACTTGTGCTCACTTTCTGTCTCAAATAAATAAAATCTTTTTTAAAAATAAAAAATAATAATAAATATAGTCATTGGTAATAAAATAGAATCTTAAGTGCTCATGTAATTGCTTAATTAAAAAATAAATATTAATTTAGAGAACTAATTATATCTTACTTGTTATCTGGAAAAAAGATTTGGAACTTTCCAGAAGCTGCTGACCTTTTACAATTATGACTCATGATTTGAATACATAAAAACTGTAATACATTGGGGTGCCTGGGTGGCTCAGTCGGTTAAACATCTGCCTTCAGCTTAGGTCATGATCCCAGGGTCCTGGGATCCAGACCTAATTCATGCCACCTACTCAGTGGGGAGTCTGCTGCTTCCTTTCCCTCTGCCTGCCTCTCCCCATGCTTATGCTCATTCTCTGTCAAACGTGTATAAAAATCTTTTTTTTAATTTATTTTATTTATTTATTTGACACAGAGAGAGAGATCACAAGTAGGCAGAGAGGCAGGCAGAGCGAGAGGGGGAAGCAGACTCCCCACCGAGCAGAGAGCCCAATACAGGGCTTGATCTCAAGACCCCGAGACCATGACCTGAGCCGAAGACAGAGGCCCAATCTTCTGAGCCACCCAGGCACCCCCAAATAAATAAAAATCTTAAAAAGAAAAGAAATTGTTATAGATTGAAGTATTTGTTTTTGATCTTCATCTTTCTGTGTATTCTTGGGGTTTGCCATGATATTGCAGTTCCTTCTATTAGAGGAGAAATATGCTTCTCTGCCTTTTTCCATTTGGCTCAACCACGTGATTTGTTTTGACCAGTGGGATGTCAGTAGACATGATCCAAACAGGCTTAAAGTGAGCATGAGTAGTTGGGCTTATCCTCTTTGCTTCTACTATGATGGTGAGAAGGACCTGTTGTGGCAAGCTTCTCAGTTCAAAGAGGATGAGAAAGGTATGGAACCAGTAATATACCACTATTATAAAAATAACTAATGATAAAAAAGCTAAGGAAATAATATTTCAAATAGGAAATCCATAATATCCATCAAAAATTTAGAAATCATTGATTCCTCTATTTCATTCATCCCCTACACTCAATTCATTAACTACTTTTGTTTTATTTCAAGTAAAATAAATACCTTCACTTCTGCAGCCCCATTTCTGCTACTCCAGTTATTTCTTGTGTAGATTCCTGCACTGGCCTCCCAACGTGGTCTTCCTGTTGCTATCTATATTCGTCCCGCTTATCTTCGCAAAGCAGTTAGAGTATCAGATCTTATTACTTACCTGCTTAAAATCTGCCAGTGGCTTCTCACTACCTTTAGAATAAAGTTTGATCTTTACATGGTCCCTTCTTTGCCTAGCCTTTGACCTCAGCTTGTACCACTTTCATCCTTGTTCATTGCTCTTTATCCACATCATTACCTTTATTATGCTTTGAAATAGGTCAGGTTCCAGCGAGCAGATTTTTATATGACTACTTGATTGGATATCACTTAGATATCAACTGACTTTAATATTATCTCCTCAGAGAGCCTTTCCTTTCCATCGAGTCTTTAAGAAATCTCCCCACCCAGTCAGTTTCTTAAATCAGACCATCCCACTTTGTTTTATTTCTTAATTGTCAGTATCTATCATGATCTGAAATTATTTTGTGCATTTGTTTACTTTGACTTTATGCCTACCTACTGGAATGAGGAGACAACTTGCCTGTCTTGTTCCCTTTCTATCTCCAGGGCATAGAATATAATAGAGCCTCAGTAACTATTTCTTGAATTGAGGAATAACTATTTTAATTTAAAACATTATAAATTTGCTCATACTGATAATTTGTGTTGCTCTACGATATTCAGTTTTGAAATAGTACACGTTTTTCTGCGGAGCAATTGATGTAGAGAGATTATATAGTTTAGATGATAAGAATCCATTTGAACCAGTATTTTTTATTTTATTTGTAGTCTCTTAAAATACATGTTGAAATTAGTTTTTATAAAATGGAAGACTCTAACAGCATCAGACTGATGTTACATGATGTGAATCATGAGGCCACCTTTTGCCTCTCCTGTAAACCCATAGTTTCATCTGTGTTTCCTAGTTTAATTTTTATAAATCTTTCTGAGGTTATCATTTAAAATTCATATTCATTAGGAGAAAAAAAACTTTTTGTAGCTTAAGTCTCAATTACTATGTTTATTAAGTGCTAATTTAGAGAGAGAAGCAGCTTACAAACTATGGGCTTCACAGGAATTGAAATGTAAAAATTAATGGCACCAAGTACAAGAAATGGCTGCAGAAAAAGAATTTGTGGAGAAAATGATAGATTGTTCCTACCCCTGAAATTTTTCCATTATACAAGAAAGTAAATAAAATAGGAAAACAAATATGCCTCTACCTACCTATTTTACCATATTTGCTTGAAATCTGAGTTTTCTGTTTTGTTTTAAAGAAAAAAATAATCCATATTTGAAGCCTTCTCAGGTATCCCTTACTAATTTTGATCTCACACCCCATAAGATGATCCCTCTTATGGATTTACTTTCTGTATCTATGTAGTTTGATTAACTTATATGCAGTTTGCTACATAGGAAGAGATCTATGTATATTCACATACTAGTTGTATGCTCAAGTTTTATACATTTTTGATTCTATATCAACAGTTCTCAATTTTTATTTATTTTTTTTATTTTAGGTTCTCTTTGCACTCTTAAAAATTATTAAGGACCGGGGCGCCTGGGTGGCTCAGTGGGTTAAAGCCTCTGCCTTCGGCTCAGGTCCTGATCCCAGGGTCCTGGGATTGAGCCCCACATCGGGCTCTCTGCTCAGCGGGGGCCTGCTTCCTCCTCTCTCTCTGCCTTCCTCTCTGACTACTTGTAATCTCTGTCAAATAAATAAATAAAATCTTTAAAACAAATTAAAAAAAATTATTAAGGACTTCAAAGAACCTTTGTTTATGTGGGTTATGTATCAGTATTTGTTGTATTTGAAATTTAAACTGATGAATTTTAAAAATATGTGCTAATAAGTATTTAATAATAAGTTCATCACATATTAACATAAGTAACTTTTCAGTTAAAGAATATATATTGTCAAGGACCAAAAAAAAAAAAAAAAAAAAAAGAAACAAAAAGAAAACCAAACCCAGAACCACATACTTAAGAGCATTGTTTTACATTTTTTGCAACTCTTTCTAATTTTAGGCTTAATAAAAGACAGTTGGATTATCATATCTGCTTTTGAATGCAGCCTCTGGAAAACTCCACTGTATCCTTCAGAGTGATCTAGAGTGAAAAGGCAAATCACATCTTAGTGATAAAAGTATAAAACTTTTGTTTTATACAATATATAATTCCAGTCTTTATGCTGTAATTCATTTGTTGTTGTGATGTTGATATTCCTTTAAGGTGTACTCAGCTTTTTATGGGGCACCTGGGTGGCTCAGTCGGTTAAATGTCTGACTCTTGATTTCTGCTGGGGTCATAATCTCTCTGGGTCATAGGATCAAGCCCCCCATTGGGCTCTGTGCTTGAGTGTGGAGCCTGCTTAAGATTCTCTCTCTCCCTTTCCCTTTCTCCCCACCGAACTCACATGCATGGGTGTGCTCTCACTATCCACCCCTGTCCCCAATCCCTGCCCCCCAAAAGATATATTGAGCTTTTAAATTTTCACAAAACTGGTTTTCAGAACATTCTCTCCTGGGGATATATACTAGAAATGAAGTAGTGAAGGGTGACTCCAAATTGCCTAGTTAGAAGTGAAATTTGGGATCATAAGGTATGTATATTCATCTTCAGTTCTATGAGATAGCACCAAACTACGCTTTAAAATTGTATCAGTTTATCCTCTTACAGTGTTGTGTATTTGAGTTTCCATTACTCTTTTAGGTCACTGACACTGTATTCTCATAGTTCTTTATGTTTCGGAAAGTGAACGTGAAGTGTTAACTTTTTATTTTTACTATCTTTGATCCTGTGGCTTGCCATTTTGTTTGTAAAATTTTGTTTTAAAATGTAAAAAAAAAATGAGTATTTTTTATTATTTCCTTGATATCTTACCTTTTTTAGGTCATAATATTTAAAAATTCTTAATTGTTTTACTGGCGTTTGTTGGGTGGCATGTCTTTCACTATTAACCTATAATAGTACCAGTGTGTGAGATATAGACATGTATCTATGTATTTTTTGAGTTCTCACTTTTACTTGGTTCTATTCATTCATTCATTCACTTAATAATTATAAATTGGGTAGTAGGAATGCACCAGATGCCATTCTTAATACTGGGATATATTAGTAAAAGTGAAAATGTCATCCATGTTTATTGAGCTTACATTTTTTGGGTTGGAGTGGGTGGTTGGTAGAAAAATAAATTATTAATAAGATACTATATAGCATATCAATTGACAGTAAAAGTTGTGTGGAAAATCAGACTAAAGAGAATAGTAGTGATGTACTGGGAGGTTGTGGGAGAAAGATTGCTATTTTACATAGGGGAGATTAGGGTATTGTGAAGGAAGCTTCTGACAGGAAAATTACAGACTGAGGAAATTATCAACTGCAAAGTCCTGAAGTGGAACCTGGTTTAATATAATCCAAGAAAAATAAGGGAGCCTGTGTGGCTAGAACAGAGTAAGCAAGGGAGTATGTGTAGGAGACCAGTAGAGAACAGGATCCATACAATGTATGGACTTCAAGGCTGTTGTAAGGACATTTACTTTTACTTTCAGTAGTTTGGAAGACATCAGGTCTTTTAAACAGAGTAGTAACATCGTCTGGTTTAAGATTTTAAGGGATCATGTTGGCTACTTTGTTGAGAACTGGTTTGGCGAAGGTGAAAACAAGGAAATCAGTACCTGGCTAGTGTAGAAATGAAGGTTAGAGGCAGTGGTGCTTGGGTTTGGGTAAAGTGTTGGAAGTAGTGAGAATTGCCCTATTTTGATTATTTTTAAGATTGATCTGAAGGCACGTTGGATGTGGAGTATGAGGAAAACAAAGAGGAGTTCCTAAACAAAGGATGATTCTAAAACTTTTGGCCTGAGAAACTGGGACGATGGGATTACTCTTTAATGAAACAGAGAAGACTAAGGGAAGCACAAGATGAGGATTAGAGGTCTGAAGTTTAGGTTTTGATATGTTTAACATTAGATACCTAAGCAGAGAAGTTGAGTAAGTAGTTAGATTCACAAGTCTAGATTCAGAAAAGAGGTGCTAGCTGTATATGTAAATTTCAGTGGAATATTGATGGTACTTAAGGACATTAATAAACTAATGTAAAAAGTGAGCGTATATAGAGAAAGAGAAGATCCAAGATCTGAATATTGACATAGTTCCATGTTGAAAGGTTGAGAAGATGTGAAGAGTAGATAGTGTGGTAGGAGGAGAGAGCCAAGTCCTAGGGGAGGGGGAATAGACGTGGAAGAGCTTCATTTCAGCCTTACAACAACATTACACAGATAATGCAAGAAATTAATTTGACACTAAGGAAACAGTTGAGATGGAGTGTTTAGAATAATAACAATAAGTGATGATGAAGTTTTTGTAAGACATGGTGATCAGGGAACATGTCTTTCAGAAGCAAATTTGTGTTGAAACATAAAGAATAAGAAATTCTATATGGGGGAACTTTCTAGGCAGAGGGAGTACCAAGTGCATTGGCCTAAAAATCAAAAACAAACAAACAAAAAACCAAAAATACATGTTTGGTGTTAGAACTGAAAGGAGAGCATTGTGACTGCAGCAAAAGGGAGGACTCAGGAATGACACTCAAGATTTTGGCATAAGGACTTTGGCTTAACTTGGTTTAAGTTTCTGCCTTCAGCTCAGGCACGATTCCAGGGACCTGAGATTGAGTCCCACACTGGTCTCCCTGCGCTTGTCCACTCTCATTTGCACATTCTCTCTTTCTCTCTCCATTAAATAAATAAAATATTAAAAAAAAAAAAAAGAAAGAAAAACTAGGGGATGCTGAAATACATGAAGTGACATACATGGAAAAGGCAGATGGGGAAGAACTTATTTGGGTGAGATCATATGTTAATTGTCTTTCTCTGATTGACTTATTTCCCTTAGCATAATACCCTCTAGTTAATCCATGTCATTGCAAATGGCAAGAGTTCATTTTTTTGATGGCTGAATAGTATTCCTGTGTGTGTGTGTGTGTGTGTGTGTGTGTGTGTATGTGTGTGTGTGTCTTCTTTATGTATATACCATATCATCTTTATCCATTCATCTGTTAATGGACATCTGGGCTCATTCCATGTTTTGGCTATTGTGGACATTGCTGCTATAAATACTGGGGTGCAGGTACCTCCTTCAGATCACTTCTTTAAACATATTAAATTTGAGGTACCTATGGGGCATCCACACAGGAGATAGATAGCAGATAGTTTGGGGGATTTTTACTTTTGAGTTTAGGGTGGGGTTAGGGCTGGAAAAAAATAGCTCAACATTTTTAAAGCCATAGATTGTCTTCCAGTTATAATATGACTAGTAAGGCATGGAAAATAGTACAAAAGGAAAAAAATTAAACTGTGAGAGAACTATAAGTCCAAACCTCAGTATAATGTGGAAGCTGGTATTAAATTGAGATGCAGACAAAACTGGCAGAGGATTTATGCTTTAAAATAAGTGCATACCCTGATTATCATCAAGAGTATATAAAAACTCTTATTTGGAAACATGGAGGCAGGTTATAGACTTATGCTAGAAGTTCCCCTGGACCGAGTTAAGCAGAAAGAGAGAACAAAGAGGGCTGGGAAGAATGAGTCAGACATTTGGGGGTAGTTCAGGAAAGGGTTGTGGTGAGAAACCCTGTTTTATGTGTATCCCCACAGCTTCTGATCTTAATTGGCTGGGGAGAAGTAGAAGCTCAAAGAAATTTTTCATGTTTGTAACTCTGAGTCATAAGGAGAATTCTTACAAGCCTGGGCACTGGATACTAACCTGCAGTTGCTGGTCCAGAGAAAACTACCTTACTGAAGAAGAGCTGTCACAAATATATAAAAATATATCTCAAGAACAAAAGAGGAAGGAATCTGAGAAGCAGACCACAAGAAACACTCACCAGAAAAGTGTTGCCATGGAACCAAAGAAATCTATGGCCAAACATATAGCCTTAAATGAAAATATAATTGATAAGCAACTGCCTGAGTTAAACAATTGCATGAAGCAGAAATAAAAGTGCCTGGAGTGGGATGCCTGGGTCACTCAGTCACTTTTAAGCGTCTGCCTTGGCCTCAGGTTGGGACTGAGTCCTGCATCAGGTTTCTTTCTTGGAGCAAAGCCTGCTTCTCCCTCTGCCTCTGCCTGCCATTCCCCCCTGCTTATGCTCTCCCTTGCTCTCTCTTTGAAAAATAAATAAATAAAATCTTAAAAAAAAAACAAAACACGTCTTGGAGAAAAGATGGTACAACAACGGAATGAAATGAAACATATATATATATATATATATATATGAAGGTTTATTTGTGAAAAGAGATATTTCAGATCAGTAGGAGAAATAATTTCATAAATAGTTTTGGGATATCTGTGGGGCCATGTGGAAAACAAAATTGGAATCCCAGGTCACATCTTTATGTCAGGATTAATTTGATTAAAAAGAAAAACAAAATGTTTAAAGGTTTTTTTTTTGTTTTTTGTTTTTTTTTTGTTTTTTTTTAATGTTTAAAGCTTTTTAAGAAATCATGAGGAAATTTTTTTTAAGCTTCAAGTTGGGAAGGCCCTCCCGGAAATGTGACATAAAACTCAGGAATCATAAAAGAAAAAAAGACTCTGATATATTATCTGTATAAAAACAAAAAAAAGAAACTGCATTTAAAAAAAAAATACATTAAAAAGTCAAAAGGAAAAGTAAATAGTGAAAAAATTTAGCAACAAATGTATTTTCTTAATACTAAGGAGTCCCCAAAAGGGAAAAATTGACAATATTTTGTAAAATGGGCAAACAGATATAAAAACACGGCTTAAAGAAAAGAAATATAACTCCTAGGCATTTGTAAATGTGATTGGCCTCATTATAAGCAAAATGTAAATTAAAACTACAATGATGCCATTTTTTTATGTATCTATAAGAAATAAACAGGAACTCTTACATAGCTGTTGGGAATATATATTTTTGTAATTTTTAAGGAGAGTGTTTTGTCAATTACTACTGAAGTATACATAGGTATGCCCCTTAACCTACCAACTGTAATCCTAGTAATATATGTTACAGATTTGCTTATACATTACAGAATGGTATGTAAAAGAACATGGTAGACTTAGACTGAACCATATCAATAATTATATTAAATGTAAATGGTAAATATCATAATTAAATAGCAGTTTGCTTAGTGAAAAAATGTAAGATCTAATTATATGTTACCTATAGTATACTTTGTATACAAAGAGACATATAGCTTAAATGAAAAAGAGTGAGGAAATATATACTGTGCTAACTCTAATCAGAAGATAAAGCTTACATTAATATCAGGTGATGTAAATTTTGAAGAAAAGAATACTACCAGGGGTCAGAGAGGATCATTTCATAATGATAAAGGAGCGAATTTCTGAAGGATATAACAGTCATAATTGTTTCTTACTAATAACAACTTCAAAATGTCAAAAACTAATACAGTTGCCATAAGACATGGACAGATCCACACATACCTTCTAGTATTTTAAACACTCCCCTTTCAGTAACTGATAGTGCAAATAAACAGCAGACTAGTAAGAACAATTAAACAATACTATCACCAAATTGACCTAATTGACATTTGTAGAACAGTCTATCCAACAATAACAGAGTACACATTCTTTTCAAGTGTCCATACAGCATTTATTAAGATAGATATAATCTGGGCCACAAAACAAATCTTAATAAATTTAAGGGTAGGAGTGCCTGGGTAGCTCAGTGGGTTAAAGCCTCCGCCTTCAGCTCAGGTCATGATCCCAGGGTCCTGGGATAGAGCCCCGCATCGGGCTTTCTGCTCAGTAGGGAGCCTGCTTCCCATCCTCTCTCTCTGCCTGCCTCTCTGCCTACTTGTGAAAGATTTTTTAAAAATCTTTAATAAATAAATAAATAAATAAATAAATTTAAGGGTATGCAGGTTATACAAAGTATGTTTTCTGATGACAGTTGAATTAAATAATGATAATAACACAATAACATAAAAAACCTGGGAAATCCCAACATATTTGAAAGCTATACAACTTACTTCTAAATAACCTATAATTCAAGGAAGGAATCAAAGGGAAATTATTTTGAACCAGATGATATGGAAAATACTTAAGGGACTTCGTAGTATTGAAGGGGATTATATAAGAAGAAAAGTATGAAACGGTTATTTCAGTTTCTATTGTAAGAAACTAGGAAAAGAAGGGCAAACAACGAGTAAGCAAAAGCAATGAAATAATCATCAAATCCTATCAGTTTCACCCACCAGATTTTCCTCAAATCCTCATAGCATTTGTTATAATATAATTAGTAGAGCCTAGCAGTTAAGAGTATAAACCCGGGTGACCAACTACCGGTTTGCCCAGGAGATGGGGGTGGGGAGGAGGTACAGCTAGTTTCTCAAATCACTGCTAAAAACTTGGACAAATTTTGCCAAATTTTGCCAATCCTTGGCAAACCAGGATTAATGGTCCATCCTTGGGGGTTCTGGAGTCCAAGCTTAGACTTGAATCCCTTCTTTTAACTTTGGACAAATGACTTATCTCATGTACCTTGATTTCCTCATCTGGAAATGGGTATTATAATAGTACCCATCTTAAAGAGTTTATGTGAGAATCAAATGAGTTCATGGCTATGTAAAGTACCTAAAGTATGTAAAACACTGAATTAAAATTAGCAGTGGTGCCCCACCCCCGCTTTTTTTTTTTTTTTTTTACAAGCAGTGGCCTCCCATCTCACTCTTCCCTTATAGACTTACCCTTCTTCAGGCTTTCCTTCAGATATAGCCAGTTATCTTTATAAATACAAATATAAACGTATCAATTTCCTTCTTAAAATATTTCAGTGGCTCCTTAGTATCTTTAGGTCATAGTCCAAATTTCATAATAAATTTATAAAACCCAGTATTTATGCATCTTCCTAACTTTTCTTCCCTACTCTGTTCAGTGGTCTTTCTCTTCTTCAAGACTTTGAAGGGTGAGGTTGCCACAACTAGATTTTTTTTTTTTTTTTTTTTTTTTTTGTGCTGTGCGTTGTCCTCACCCTGGCTCTTTCTCCTGACTAAGGTTCTTCTTTTTGGTTTCCCTGAGCTCTCCCCTACCCAATCCCTATAAAAAATAAGGTAAGTTGGCCCACTATGTACTCCCATAGCACTGTGTGTTATTTCTCAAGTGGCAGTGATTATGGTACAATACTATAGTATGTTATATACTATGGCATATATATTACTGTAGTACCTGTTATCCATCAACCTTCTTTGTTCTTATAATAGAGGAAATACATACATAAGGTACAGTAAATTTTCCCAAATTTAACATATTCCTTCTGGCAGTATTGCCCTTCTTCCTCCTAATTATAATTTAATGTAAAATTTATTCTAAATTTATTATAATTCCTGGAGAATTATAATTGTTTTTTAAAAACAATTCATCTGAGCACCTAATATTTGAATATTTCTTTGACATCCTCTGCCTTTCCTTTCTACTTCCCTCGAGTTGGTCATTTATCAGTCACATTAGTAATGTTACTGCTTTTTATCATAGCACTGAGCACAATGCATTGAAGTTCTTTCTTTTCCACTAGACTACAACAATGTCAAGTCTTTATTTAGGATCTGTTATGGTCACAGCACTATACTAAGTCCTGGGATACACTCATGAGCAAAACTGACATGGCCCCTGTTTTCTTGATGCTTTGAGTGTACAGGAAGAAATAAGGATTATTGATATTAAATTAGTAAGTCTAACATTGCAAATTTGATAGTGTTATGAAAGAAATATTTAATACTCTGAAAGCATAAGGATTCAGTCTTGGAAAAGTGACTCTAAGGCTTACAATTGAAGATTAAGGAGGAAAGAAGAAAAGAAAAGCACATTTCAGGCAGAGAAAACTGCAAGAGAAAACGTCCTTGTGTGGACACCTAAGTGGCTCATTTGGTTAAGCTTTGGCTCAACTCATGATCCTAGCATCCTGGAATGGAGTCCCACCTTGAGGTCCTTGCTCATCAGGGAGCGTGCTTCTCCCACTGCTTATGTGCACTCGCGCTCGCTCGCTCTCTCTGACAAAATCTTTAAAAAGAAAAAAATGAAAAAGGTCCTTGTGTAATTTTATCTAATAAAAGTCACTGAAAGAAGGCTAGTGTGGCTGGAGTAGTATTGTAAGGTTGCTCTGGCTGCAGTAGGAATTATGGGGAAGTGGTTGGCGACATGTAACATACAGAACATACTGGTGATTATGGTGGTCTGGATGAGAGAGATGATGGTAGTGTGGAGTAAGGTGGTGATGTTACAGACTGAGGTGGGTTTGAGAGATTTTTATAAAGAAATACTGGTAGGACATAGTGACAAATTAGATCTTGGTTGCTATGGGATTGCAAATTTAAGAAGAGAGTTGTAGAAAGGATTATCTGTAAATTTTTGGTATTCATAACTAAATGGATTATGTCCCTTTCAATGCCATTTTCAGCATATCACATGCTTAAGTAAATATTTGTTGAAAATGAATAAGCATTGTTTCAGTTATAAAAATTATATTCAACTATCCAACTGCAGTATAAATTATGAGTAGGAAATGCAGTCTTCTGTGGAATTAAATGTAATAATTTGTTCTTTAACACTGAAAGGTGAACATACACCAAATGGGACCTAGATAATAGGAATTTATCTTTGTACCATCATTAAAACAAAATTTGCGCGTGACAAGCTAGTATAGCTGCAGTCATTTTGTAAGAGAAATAGTAATGAAACATTTCTAAATTGTATGGGACACTTGATATTTTCTTGTTATTAAGGTGGGCCCCAAAGTTGGTTGTTTTTTGTTTGTTTGTTTGTTTGGTTGGGTTTTTTGTAACACATTTTAACTTGGTTATAAGCAATTCAAGCTTTTTATTGGTGATTGAAAAAATCAGGATTGGAATATTGAAATGTGGTTTCCTAAAGTTCCTACTGTCCTCCTTAATTATGCTGAATTACTAATACACACACACACACACACACACACTCCCTTGCTCACACACTTTATTGTGGAAAATGTTGTTACTAAAAATGTGAACTATTTAGGATTAGTATTCTTAAAGTAAGAAACTGAAACTTGTACAATATTTGTATCTAAAACTTAATTTATTTATTCTTAACACATATTTCTAACCTGTATGACTAATGTCTGAATGAGAAACTAAATGTCATAGCCAGTAACATTCAAAATGTTCATGTGGGTGTGTTTTACAGATGTGTTCTCCTCCCTCTTTTGGGAATGAAGCCTCCCCAGCAAAGCCTCTATCTACTTGTTGATTCTGTTGATGAAGGATGTAATATCACTGAAGGTGAACAAACGTCTACCAGCTTATCTGGAACTGTTGCAGAGCTTCTGGCTGGTCACCATGAGTTCTTTCCACCATGGCTATTGCTTCTGTGTTCTGCCCGAAAACAGAGTAAGGCTGTTACTAAAATGTTTACCGGTAAGTGTAATTACTGCCATGTATGTATATTGATGTGTTATTGATATATTTCTAAACTGTCTTATCTTCTAAACTTTCTGTTGGCATTTTTGTGCAAATGCCACACTGGTTTAATATTTTTTATCTTTTGTACACTTCCCAGCCCTTATTGTCACCAATATTATTATTCTGAATTATATACTTTTACTTTTATTCCTCTGGACTGACTTTAATACCATACTTTTTAAAATTATAACTATTAATGATATAAACAAAAAATATTAAATTTAGTTTAAACTTGTAAGAGAAGTTTGAAATATGAAATACGCTTTCTTTCCATCCATGAACATAGCATATTTTTTCGTTTACTCATTTTTTTTCCTAGACTTTTACCAGTTTCCCTTGCCAGTGTCCTCCGTATTTCTTTCTACTTTTTACTGTTGTTTTAAGTTGTGATATATGGGTTTTGAATTGAAATGAGTGCATTCAGAATTAAAATTGGTAGGTGTATCACCTTAGGGAAGGAACATTAATATTTTTACTGGATCTAAATAAGTTTCACCCACTCATATCTGAGGATTTAACATTGTTGGGAAGAGATTTTTCTCTTTCCTGGGGTATTAAGTACACTAACCAGTAAGTAGCATTTTTATTAATGGCTTCAGATTAGAGTCAATTTAATGAAAATTACTTTGGCCCTTAAGCAGAATCTTGACTGCCTATGAGGATATTATTGTGGGCTAATGGCAATTGATACATGTTATGGGACTGAAGGAAATAGCCCATTTGAAACTGTTTTGTGCACAAATTAATCCTCAAGTATTTTTGGAGATCTTCATACATAATTATTTATATTTGGTTATAAAATAATACATGCTCCATATAGAAAATGTTTTAAATGACAGGATACTCAAATATTAACATCTTTCAGGGATAAAGTATTAAATAACCACTCTTTAACATTGTGTGTTAAATTCTGTATATGTTATCCTACCTAGTTGAGATCATACTTATATCAATTTGATTTCTTGCTTTTTAATAAAGTTTAACATTTATAAGCCTTTTAGTGTCACTATGTATTTTTTTAATAACTATTTTAGGGTTGCCTGGATGGCTCAGTTGGTTTAAGCGACTGCCTTCGGCTCAGGTCATGATCCTGGAGTCCTGGGATCGAGTCCCACATCGGGCTCCCTGCTCGGCAGGGAGTCTGCTTCTCCCGCTGACCTCTCTCCTCTCATGCTCCGTCTCTCTCAAATAATAAATAAAATCTTAAAAAAAAAAAACAAACTATTTTAATGGCTATGTAATTTACTAGGGTATCAACATGCCAGAATTTATTTGACTTTCTTATTGTTTTACTTTTAAGTTTAATTTTCCTAGCCCCTACCCTCAAAGATTCTTCGGGATAATAAATAATTTCAGTGAGCAACAGGTTATAAATCCTGGCACACATCCTGTCATTGTCATTCTACTGTCAGTAGCCCTAAGAAGTTTCATACCCTGGGAAATATTTTCAGTAAGAATACAAAAGTGGTTCAACAGAGTATGGTCCAATATTTCAGTAAATCCTGTTTTTATTCCCTTAAAAATGATGAGAATTTTTCAGCCTTATAAAAATGTGTTAAAGTGCTTTGTATAGCAATGTATTAAATTGTGCTTATTCTTAATAAGAGAACTGCATATGTAGTGATTAGAAGTTGCAATTTTTAAAAAAGTATTTTTAGTAAAGTTAACTTAAGATAATCAAATTATTAACAGGTATTCTCAGTTCTGTTTTAATGAACAGGTAACTATCATTAATGATGAACATAATAATTTATTCAATCTAAGTACATATTACTAAACACTTAGATTTGGAAGAGCTTTATTTTTTAAACTGTAAGCATTTTGTGTGTATTCTTTCTGAAAGTGTATTTATAATAGTAATTCAGAGGCAGTGACAGGTAATACTCTTAATTGGATATAAATATTCAGTCCCATCATTAAGGCTAGTGTACATTTAGGTATATGGATGGAAATATATAAATTTTTACTGTGAAAAGATAAGCTTTATTTTATTTTTTTTTAAAGATTTTATTTATTTATTTGACAGAGAGAGATCACAAGTAGGCAGAGAGGCAGGCAGAGAGAGAGGAAGGGAAGCAGGCTCCCCGCTGAGCAGAGAGCCCGATGCGGGGCTCGATCCCAGGACCCTGAGATCATGACCTGAGCCGAAGGCAGAGGCTTTAACCCACTGAGCCACCCAGGCGCCCCAAAAGATAAGCTTTAAAAATAAGCAAGTGTTATTATTATCTCTGGCAACCTTTTTTCCTTAGTCATTTGGTAGTTCAGAAAATCTTACTAAGGTGTTTTCATGGATATGTATGTAAGACTTTCTAATGTTGAGTTTAGTATCTCTTGTCATTAAAGTTGAGGGGAACCCTGAGCTACTAATAGAATAAGAAATAGTTCCTTTTGTAGATCAGAAAATGGAATACTTTATCTTCCATTAGTGGTTTTTATGGAAGGAAGAGAGAACTGATTTATATACTCATAGATATTGTGACACCTGGGTGGCTCATTTGGTTAAGCAGCCGTCTCTTAGTTTCAGCTCAGGTCATGATCTCAAGGGTCATGGGATCAAAGCTCCCTGGCAGGTTCTGTGTTCAGTGAGGAGTCTGCTTGAAGATTCTTTCCCTGTGCCCTTCCCCCACCCACACATGCTCTCTCTCTCAAATAAATAAAGCTTAAAAATATATATGTATATGTGTCTATATATACTCATAGGTATTAATTTATTTGTATTGATTTATTATTGATTTCTTTGCTTATTAGTTTATTATATATCGAGGACATCCTCTTCAAATATATGGCAGCTTCTGTAATCATTTTCAATTGATGACATCTACTTTTGTCTCTTTAGGTTTTCGAAAAATAAGCTTAGATGACCTTCGGAAGGCATATATTGTTAAGGATGTTCAGCAGTACATCCTTCATCGTTTAGATCAAGAAGAAGCTTTGCGACAACACCTCACAAAAGAAACTGCAGAGATGTTAAATCAACTGCACATTAAAAGCAGCGGATGCTTTCTTTATCTAGAGCGAGTTCTAGATGGAGTTGTAGAAAATTTTATTATGTTAAGAGAGATTCGTGACATCCCAGGAACTCTAAATGGTCTCTATCTCTGGCTGTGTCAGAGACTTTTTGTAAGGAAACAGTTTGCAAAAGTTCAGCCCATTTTGAATGTGATTCTTGCAGCCTGCCGGCCTTTGACCATAACGGAATTGTATCATGCGGTATGGACTAAAAATATGTCATTAACCTTGGAAGACTTTCAACGTAAGTTAGATGTCCTCTCCAAACTTCTTGTTGATGGACTAGGAAATACTAAAATACTGTTCCATTATAGTTTTGCAGAGTGGCTTCTGGATGTGAAACACTGCACTCAGAAGTATTTATGTAACGCAGCAGAAGGACACAGAATGTTGGCTATGAGTTATACCTGTCAAGCCAAGAATTTAACACCATTGGAAGCACAAGAATTTGCATTGCATTTAATTAATTCAAACTTACAATTAGAGACAGCTGAGTTAGCTCTCTGGATGATATGGAATGGTACACCTGTCAGAGATTCCTTGTCTACTTTAATACCCAAGGAACAAGAAGTGCTACAGCTGTTGGTTAAAGCTGGTGCTCACGTTAACAGTGAAGATGATCGCACGTCGTGCATAGTCCGACAAGCCTTGGAAAGAGAGGATTCCATTCGGACATTATTAGATAATGGAGCTTCAGTAAATCAGTGTGACTCAAATGGGAGAACATTATTGGCTAATGCTGCATACAGTGGCAATCTTGATGTAGTGAATTTACTTGTCTCCAGGGGAGCAGATTTAGAGATTGAAGATGCCCATGGACATACACCACTTACCCTAGCTGCTAGACAAGGACATACCAAGGTGGTTAATTGTTTGATTGGGTGTGGTGCAAATATTAATCATACTGATCAAGATGGTTGGACAGCATTAAGATCTGCTGCTTGGGGTGGCCATACTGAGGTAGTTTCTGCACTACTTTATGCGGGTGTAAAAGTGGACTGTGCGGATGCTGATAGCCGAACAGCTTTGAGAGCAGCAGCTTGGGGAGGACATGAGGATATTGTACTGAATTTGCTACAACATGGTGCTGAAGTCAACAAAGCTGATAATGAAGGTAGAACTGCACTGATAGCAGCAGCATACATGGGCCATAGAGAAATTGTGGAACACCTCCTGGACCACGGAGCAGAAGTGAATCACGAGGATGTTGATGGCAGGACTGCGCTCTCTGTAGCTGCACTTTGTGTGCCTGCAAGTAAAGGACATGCATCAGTTGTTAGTCTTTTAATTGATCGAGGTGCTGAAGTAGATCATTGTGATAAAGATGGCATGACTCCACTGCTGGTCGCTGCCTATGAAGGACATGTTGATGTGGTTGACTTGCTTCTAGAAGGGGGAGCAGATGTAGACCACACAGATAACAATGGTCGTACACCCCTCTTAGCGGCAGCTTCTATGGGCCATGCCTCCGTTGTAAACACGCTTTTGTTTTGGGGTGCCGCTGTGGATAGCATCGATAGTGAAGGTAGGACAGTCCTCAGCATAGCTTCAGCCCAAGGAAATGTTGAGGTAGTACGTACTCTACTGGACAGAGGGTTAGATGAAAATCACAGAGACGATGCCGGATGGACACCTTTGCATATGGCAGCTTTTGAAGGTCACAGATTAATATGTGAAGCACTTATTGAACAAGGTGCTAGAACAAACGAGATCGATAACGATGGACGAATACCTTTCATATTAGCTTCGCAAGAGGGTCATTATGATTGTGTTCAAATACTATTGGAAAATAAATCCAACATTGATCAGAGAGGTTATGATGGAAGAAATGCACTGCGGGTTGCTGCATTAGAAGGGCATAGAGACATTGTTGAATTGCTTTTTAGCCATGGAGCTGACGTTAATTACAAAGATGCTGATGGGAGGCCTACGCTTTATATTTTGGCCTTAGAAAACCAACTTACAATGGCTGAGTATTTTCTAGAAAATGGTGCAAATGTAGAAGCAAGTGATGCTGAAGGAAGGACAGCACTTCACGTTTCCTGCTGGCAAGGCCATTTGGAAATGGTACAGGTTCTGATAACCTACCATGCTGACGTCAATGCCGCAGATAACGAAAAGCGATCTGCTTTGCAGTCTGCAGCGTGGCAGGGCCACGTAAAAGTGGTTCAGCTTCTGATTGAGCATGGTGCCATTGTTGACCATACATGTAATCAGGGTGCAACTGCTCTCTGTATTGCAGCCCAGGAAGGGCACATTGATGTTGTGCAGGTTTTATTAGAGCACGGTGCTGATCCAAACCATGCTGATCAATTTGGACGCACTGCTATGCGTGTTGCTGCCAAAAATGGACATTCTCAAATAATTAAATTATTAGAAAAATATGGTGCATCTAGTTTGAATGGCTGTTCCCCATCTCCTGTGCATACAATGGAGCAAAAACCTCTGCAGTCGGTGTCTTCAAAAATGCAGTCATTAACAATTAAATCAAATAGCTCTGGCAGTACTGGTGGAGGGGACATGCAACCTTCGTTGCGTGGTTTACCTAATGGGCCAGCTCATGCATTCAGTTCTCCTTCAGAATCTCCAGATTCTACAGTCGATCGTCAGAAGTCGTCGTTGTCAAACAATTCCCTGAAAAGCTCAAAAAACTCATCTTTGAGAACTACTTCATCTACAGCAACGGCTCAAACAGTGCCAATTGATAGCTTTCATAACCTGTCCTTTACAGAACAAATTCAGCAGCATTCGTTGCCACGCAGTAGAAGTCGACAGTCAATTGTTTCCCCGTCTTCCACAACGCAGTCCTTGGGACAGAGCCATAATTCACCAAGTAGTGAATTTGAGTGGAGTCAGGTAAAGCCCAGTTTGAAGTCGACTAAAACAAACAAAGGGGGGAAATCAGAAAATTCCAGCAAATCTGGGGCAGCTGGGAAAAAAGCTAAACAAAATAGTTCTTCACAGCCAAAGGTTTTAGAATATGAGATGACTCAGTTCGATAAAAGAGGGCCTACCGCCAAATCGGGGACGAATGTGCCACCTAAGCAAATGCCCGCAGAATCGCAGTGCAAAATTATGGTACCTTCGACTCAGCAAGAAATTAGTCGATCTCAACAGCAATTTCTTATTCATCAACAAAGTGGGGAGCAGAAGAAGAGAAATGGGATAATGACCAATCCAAATTACCATCTTCAGAGCAACCAGGTTTTTCTTGGTAGGGTGTCAGTCCCGCGGACAATACAAGACAGGGGGCATCAGGAAGTGTTAGAAGGGTATCCTTCCTCCGAGACGGAATTAAGCCTTAAACAAGCCCTGAAGCTTCAGATTGAGGGTTCTGACCCTAGCTTCAACTATAAAAAGGAAACGCCGTTATAAAAGGTAACATTTCATCAACATAGAGAATAAAATATCAAAAATATGGTTCCCTCTACTAAGGATACTCTTTTCCCTAATAGTCACATGGCCAATTCCCTCGCCTAATCTATTCAGATGCCATCCTCTCTCTCAACAAGCCCTTCCCTTAGCATCCTTGTGAATTCGGATTGTCCTGCCACCAGCACTCTTTTTTCCTTTCCTGCTTTTTGTTATCCAAAGAACTTATTTTTTAGTATACTTTATATATTTTATTTATTATTATGTTTATTATTTGTCTCTTCCCAACTAAAATGTAAACTCTGTGAAAGTAGGGATTTTTATCTGTTTTGTTCTCTGACGTATTCCGTGTATTTGGAATACTATTTGGACCTGTAGTCGTTTCTCAGTGAAAATGTATTGAGTATGTGAATGGATGAATGAATGAGTGAATGAATGAATGAATGAATAATACTACTTAATGGATCTCAGATTAAGAATTTCCTCCTATACCGTCATTTCCCCTCTTCGAAGTTCTTTGACGGTAATGGAAGGAGGGGAGAGGACCATTTCGGTAATCCTCACATTTTGGTTTGAATAAGATAGTGTATGTAGTGCTTAGTAGATAGGTAGTCAGTGTTAATTTCTTTCCTTTTCACCCTAGAGGAAGTCAAAGATTTAATCAGCAAAAGGTAATTTTTGTTATGACAGATCTTAAAAATCTTCCAAGTTAAAAAAAAAACCACTTCCAAGTAAAATTTGCACACACACGAAGAATAGGTGAGGAAAGATGATAAGTTGGATGTATTAGCAAGAGGATATTTAGAACTTAGTATATTCAGACATAAGAATTTTATGTTTAAACCTCAAAATAAATCGTATTTATTAAATAAAAACTTTATCTTTCCACCACAATGGATGTCTCACTAATTATATAGGGGAAGTTAATGGGAAAATATATACCTAATTTTATATAATAGATACTTTTTCAGAAGCACAGTTCTCTCATTAGAGATAAATCCAAAGGTTTCATTAGGAATCTTTGCTAATTTATACTACAAGTATATTTATCCCACTTTGCTTAATCATTTTTCATCCTCTAACAAAGTTGTACTCTTTAGTAAACTGAAATTTCCTCCTTTCGCTTTTTTTTGTCTTTGGAGCTATATTTTGGGGTATTTCAGGTGAAGCATTATTACAAATTATAAACTTGCTGTGCTTTCTAATAGTAATGCCCTTCAATAGGAATTGATGGATGACTGGTCAGATATCATTTAAAAATAATTTGTGTAAAGTAGTTCATTCTGCAATGTGATTTATTTTTAAAATATTCAACTCTGATGGTACAGCCCTCTAACTCTCATGACATCTTTTGTAAAAGCAAAGTATACATATATGTTAAACAGTAAAATACATGAATTAGGGTAAACATTTTGTGGATTCTTTAAAAGTGATTTATAAGTTGAATAATGAATCTCTAATAGATGTGTCCACTTTACGCTTTACATAGTAAATGTATGTATGTGTGTGTGTATATATATATACCTATATATATATATATATAATTATATAGGGTCTTAAAACTATATGTAGTTATATAATAAGTATTATGTAGAAATTAATTTTTTCTTTAACTTTTGCATTAGTTTCCTATTCTGTGAAACAGAAGACATTGTGATTGGAGTGGTTCTTCAGCTACTGGATGAAATCATAAAATGCCTGTTGATTTGCTGAAAAAAAATGAAGAATGTGATATCTGCAGTACAGTTACCTTAATTACTGTAATGTGCCTAAATAGTAAGGCTGCCTTCTCAATGTAACCCTCTGTGCTTAAAAAAATTTCATTTTGTGTGCTTTGTATTCACTACACAAGAATAAGCACTTTTGTTTTTAAATGCAGATGTATACTGCAGTTCCCTGGTAAAAGCTAAAAAAAAAATTTAAGTTAAGATTTGATAAATGTGCATGTGCCATGATCAAATATGTACGAAAAGGCAGTGTTCTTTGTATTTATTTTTTTTTCTTTTTTGTGGCGAATGAAACTTAAGCATATTGTTTCAGTCACATTTGCATTGTTATAGTGTATGGCTTGTTTCTTGTATCTTTAAAAATGTTGCTCAATAAAATAAATCATGCAACTATTTTATGTTCAGTACACCTTCAGCATTGGTTGAAAAATGTGTTTCTATTTAATGCCACATTGAAGTGAAAATGGTTTGTTGACAGATCTTTTAAAAAATAATTCTAGTGTTTTAGGGAGCTGCTCTGAGTAGTTTAAATTTGGATTTCCCAGTAGAATCCTCCTAATCTCTGGCTAAAGATGAAAAAAGAAAAAGAGAAAGACAGAGAAAGAGAGGAAAAAGCAGACTAGAATCAGAACAAAGTTCTGTTTCATTCTCTGGGATGCAATTTCACCTTCCACTCACTTGTCATTCCACCTCCAAGAAGAGACTATCATTCCTGAGGCATGAAAATTCTCAGGGACAAAGCCATGCCTCAGGGCGTGTGTAAGTAGAAGGAGATGTAGCTGTCTGAGGGTAGATTTTTGATCCCTGAACAATTCATTGACTACACTTAATCTTTTCTGTCCAGTTGAATACAATTTAGATTTGTAGATTTTCATGCTGGCTTCTCTCTCAGTTGGTTCTATCTTGTAAATCACTGCATGACCAAAATAGCCCCCTCTCAAAATCAGCTGAGTCAGTTTTAGTGGTAGTTGGATGAATAGTTTTGATGAATGTAATATGTGTGGTCCTTCAAAGATGACACCACTAACCTGTCAATCATAGCACATGTGTATTTTTTTATTGATACTTGGTAGACGATAGTGATGGATTTGCACTTTTCTGTCCACATACTCTTTCCTGTTTTCTTCTTTGGCCAGTTGCTCACAGGATAACTGGATGGCAGGGTTAAAGATGAAATCTCTGACCAGGGAAAACAAAGGTGACTGGTTCAAATGAGCAGGGGACCCACAGCCTTGGCCACCTGGATGGACTCTAAACCAGTAAGGCTGGCTTAACTGGGTTGTGTGTATGTCTGGAAAGGTTAGAGTTGTTGAGGAGCCCTGGTTGTAGGTTTGATCTTTGAATAAGCCCCGTGAATTTTAGAAAGCCCAGAAATTGTATTTTTCCCATGTGCTGTTGATAAGAAAGAGGAATGAGGAAAGAGAATTTGGAGATTCAGCACAAAAACACTGCTACTACTGGAGAAGAATGTTGAGTAAAAGAGGTCAGTAATGCCATCTTCATATATGAAGGACACATATGTGATGCATTGTTCACAGAAATAGAAACGTGTAAATGGTTGTGATAAGTGTTTCACTTGAATCTTCATGTAAGGGTTTTGTTTTTTATTTTTTTAAAGTCAGCGAAACACATTTTGTTTGTCATTGGTAAGTCATAATCAGAAATAGGAGAGAAGTTCATTCACTATTAAGGTGACATGGCAATATTGATAACTCGAATGTGAATGTTTCAAGTATTGAATTTTTGTCCCTATGGGACATTTATTAAATACACTTAATAGGACTCTTGCAAAGTAGCCTTAAAAGTGTTAATGATTCTATTGATAAATATGAATACATACTATTATTAGAACCAATCTTACTCATTTCTCAAATATAGTACATTTACATTACTGTAGAAGATGAAGCTCTAATTTCTTATTAGGTGTATTTTTCTTTAGAAAGAGAACCCTGAAAGCTGCCAGTTTTTCTATTAACCTTGAATTATTGGAATTATATTTATTTAATTTTATTGTTTTTTTACAAAAATGCACCTTGTGGCCAAAGGGCAACGATATGACTCATTACATAAGGGATTTGTGTTTTTCAAAGAGCTGAATGTTTTCATACCCATATTATGTACACTTGAAACAGTTGGTAGGAAGAAAATCTGTTGGGAAAATACGATTTTCAAAAGTAAGTATTTCTCTGGATGTTTTTGTATTAATTGTGTTTTGGAATAGGACAGAACTGGCTTTTAGTTAGGATGACAAGGATAATAAGGGTGCTGAAGATGCCCCACTTTGCCTATTTGTTTTTGTGGGGGATTTAAAAGTATGACTGAAGATGGCTTTTGCTTCATGAAGAAGAGTAAAAAACAGTCCCCTCAATTAAAAATGCCTAAATAGCTATTTTAAAAATCAAGATGTTTAAATTTTGTAAATCACCTAATGTCACTACACACCTATGATGCCATGTGCTTGTAACTTGTTTTACATTCCGTCTGCGCCCATTCCCCGAAAGTCATGAGTTGATGATAAGGGAAGTGATTAAAAAAATATAGTAATGAAAAATTAAAATCTGTATGTAGGAAAGGTTTTGGAAGGAAAATTGTCTGGAACTTCTGTGTACTGCAAAGTACAGCCAGTATCTTTTGTCTCTCTTCCTTATCCCCCACCCCTACTGGAATCCTTACCAAAAATAATTCACTACTTTAAAAACAGGAGTAAATAATTTTCTCAATATTGTTGGCTATGCAAATATTTGTTTTGCTTAATGTTCTCCATTTACACTTCTCAGCAAATGTAGTTGCAGACAAATGCTTTCTTTTTTATTTTTTCCTCGGTTTGGGGTATGTAAATAGCCTAAAGTGTACATTGAATTTCACATTGTAAAAGTTTTATTTTATTCCTTGTATTATATTAAGCAAAAATCCCTATGTATATGAAAGTGCATAATAAATATATTTGCTCTACAGAGGATATCTTGTTTTAATTTTATCCTTGAACCAACAGAACATGCATGACATGTTTACAGTGAAAACAACTGTAGGTTTTTAAGTTGCTAATTTATTTTAAATAAATATGGAGAAAATGAATTTGTAAACATTTTACCAAAAAAAAATGAGATATAAAAACTTTACAAAGGAAGATAGAAAAACAAAAAGATCTAGCCTTTATGTCTTCTAAAAGCTTCTGTAAGGACTTAGTGTTCTTTTTCTCTCTTCCCTGATTGATAACTATATAACTACCATAGCTCACAGTGTCAGGCTTCATGACTCAGAAATTGCAGCAAGCCAGTCAGTTGTGTGCATGCAAGCTCCTTGGTCGATAGAATATTATGGCCATCTCACATTTGGTAGTTTGGGATTTATTCCAAGTATAAGCGTTGATTTCTGTGTATTCTTCACTCAGTAAAGTTGAGTCACTTCACGATCCGCTTCTCCCACCAGAACACACCTTATATATGTATGTGCATGTGTGTGAATATATGCAATGTATTACTCCAGGGAGCGGTTTCTAAAAAGGCCAACAGGGTATTCTGTTGGAGTATTTTATGATAATTACAGAGTTCTGTAGTAATTACCATATATCATTTATAAATGTATTGGATTAATAAAAAATCTGACTCAAACTTTTTAACAATGTTTAAGCACAAAGGGGTGGTGTCCTTAGAAGAATTT
This sequence comes from Martes martes, assembly GCF_963455335.1. Lineage (NCBI taxonomy): Eukaryota > Metazoa > Chordata > Mammalia > Carnivora > Mustelidae > Martes > Martes martes. Next base: position 122,185,059 of record NC_137889.1, on the reverse strand, counting down.
TGAAACAGACTGGTTGACTAAAACATAAGGAGTTCACTAGTTGGTGGTTCAAAGAAATACACAGTGAGAACTTGGCAATAACTAAGGTTTTCAATCCCTTGCCCTAGTAGTTGGAAGGATTCCAACTAATAGTAGTGATACATACTCTAGGTTTGGGGAAATTTTCATTCATTAAGCAAATACATGCACTAATCTTACTTTCAAGATAGGACTTCTGCTGGCTTGTCTTGCTAATACAGTAAAATTAAAAAATTATTACAATTATCCAGTATTAAAATGGAATCATTTGAAATTTACTGCATATTTAGATTATTCTTAAATGTACACAATCATTACCCGCACTGACAAAATTTAAATTACAAGAAACATATTCATAGAAGAATATACTTCTAATATTTAGAAGAAGCTTTTCGTTAGAGTTTTTACCTATTTCTGTTCTACATGTCTGAAAGTGAGGTAACAATAGGTCCCCAAAGAATTACTGTACATATTTAATGTGTGTTACTCCCATTTTGTTTGTAAAGTTATGCTAAACTAAAACATATACAGGAAAATACACAAATCTTAAGGCGTCGTCCTATAGTTTTTTTTTTTTTTTTTTACAAATTGAATGTACCTACTTAACCATCCCCCTGACCAAGATGTAGGTCACAACCATATATCTAAGGATAAATCTGTGTTTGAAACTAATGATTATTTTGAAGGTAGAGGTTAGAAGAAATCATGTGATTTTATGAGATTTGAGGTGATTTAATAACTCCCATAAGTAGGTAGGTAAAGACATAACAAATAAAAACGCTGTATACATGTAAAAAAAGAAATGCTTTAATTTTGATTAATTCCTGTAGGGAGGGGCGCCTGGGTGGCTCAGTGGGTTAAGCCGCTGCCTTCGGCTCAGGTCATGATCTCACGGTCCTGGGATCGAGTCCCGCATCGGGCTCTCTGCTCAGCGGGGAGCCTGCTTCCCTCTCTCTCTCTCTGCCTGCCTCTCTGCCTACTTGTGATCTCTCTCTGTCAAATAAATAAATAAAATCTTAAAAAAATAATAATTCCTGTAGGGAAAGGCAAGTTATGCATTTCCAAATACCTGCTAAAAAACTGCATGCATGTTTTAAAAACTAAGTTCAGTATATCCAAACCTAAAGCCATCAACTTTCTCACTAAATATCAGTCCTCCTAACTCTTTTGTGAATAATTTTCCATTCTACTTTAAAGAACCTGAAATTGGATATTGTAGACGATGTTCTGTGGGTGTGGCATATGCACAGAAGAGGACCAGGAAGTCCAGGCAGGGAGCCCTTCTTGGGAGAAAAGGCTTTGTTCCTTCCTCAAGAAATTAACCAAGGGATGATGCACTTCTATATATTTTAAGTTAGAAATACAATGTGACTACAATTTTAAATAACTCATTAGTTTGATTAGAAATCTAAATGTCCATCCTAGCTGAATCTCTAAGAGGGCTTTTACTTTACATACACATGGCTCTCCTCTCCCAGGCATGTAGGTTTTAAACTCCAAAGTAACATTAATGCACTTTGTTTCCAATATGTGTTGTTAGGTCTAAAATAGACTTTCATGTTATATTCTAGGTTTCCTAAATGCTGCACGTGTTCTTCTCTCTAGGCCAATCAAGGTATCTTGTCATATTAAAAGCTCGGAGAGGTCTTTTAGGAAAAGATAAGTTCATTTACCTTTGTATATACTAGTGTGTTTTGTTTTTGTTTTTGTTTTGTTTTGTTTTGGTTTTCGGTTTTTTGATGATAGAGTGCCCTGCTCCGCAGTCTTTGAAAGATCACTTGTTAAAAACATGGGTGAAAAATATATTGCAGTGTCATCTTGCCTCTCTTGGCTGCTCATGAGGAAGTAGCCGCGTGGACTCCCCCCCCACCAGATTTCCTATTCCCTCCTCCATGCCTTTTGTGGCCATTCTTATATGGGCCTCACCTGGTCTCCCAGAACCCCCTCTTTACCAGGACGCTCCCCCTCTGTGCTGGGTCTTCTGCAACCCTACAAATTGAAAGCAGATGTATCTCTGAAAGCATGGCTCTTTTCTTGCCACAGACTCCAGCCAGCCTTGAGTCTGTCTCCTCTGCAGTCAGTCCTTCAGGTAGCCACCAGTTACCTTTTTAGAACATCACTCTGTTTATGGCTTACCTGCCCAGAAACCTTCAATATCTCCTGGTGTGTCTTATAGAATGGCACAGTTCATGACTGTCACAAAAAGCCCTCACAGACTGTGTCTTTCACCCCTCCTTCCCGCTGCCGCTTCCCTGTCCTCTCCCGCTCCTCTCTCATGGGCCACGCACCAAACCCTCCGCTCCCCAACCCCCACAGCCGTATTTATTATTGCTAGAACACTCCATGCTCCTTCCAAGCTCTATTTCTCTGGTTACATTGATCTTTGTCCCCATCTCCAGGCCGGAGAGAAGTGCTTTTTAATTACTGTTGTATTTTATACTTGCCTTTTATGGTTGTTCTTCAGCATTATGCTAAACATATCATCTCCTTTTCTCCCACTGTAATCTTCTTTTCAACAGGATTTGAGTCTTACTCAGCTTTGTATCTTTTGGATTGTCTCGTACATAGTAAGTGTTCAGTTACTATTCTTTTCGTGGCACTTTCTTTTCATTCAGAAACAGCTGTGGGAAAAATATTTAAATTATACTATTTTGGTCCACTTGTTAAAACATACCGAGCTTACCCAAGCTCCAAAAGTGATCAAACTCAGAAAGAAATAGTACGTATTTTCTTATTACTGCTTCCCCATCTGTTCTATTCACTTAGTTTGTATTGAATATAGCAGAAAAACAAGCCAATTATTTATCATTTATTGGAACATATGCGGATGAGTGATTGCTTTTTAGCTGATAACCTGAACTGACCTCTTTGTAACCAGAGACAATTAAGTTGAATTCAGTTTATTCTTTTAAGAAGAACTTAGTAACTGTCACTGAAATTCAGAAAACTTACCCATTTGTCCTTTAATTATGCAGCAAGCAGGGAAAAGCCGGTGGTTTTCAGGGATGCAAGGGTAAGTGTAAGCTGCCAGCCCTGCTCCATATCACAGACACATCGCTCCCCGACCCTTTCCCTAAGAAGCCACCATAACTTTTTCTGGTGATGATAATAAGAGGCATTTGATTTGAAACCCGGTAATAACTCATTTGATGTAGATCTTAATAGAAGCTGCAACGAAAACTGTTAGACATGTGGGGAAAAACAGCCCATTAAAAATGAGATTAAACCAGTAAAATAAAATTTTAAAAATGAAGACAAAAGAAAATGTGATCTTAAAAACAGAGGCTCTAAAAGAGAAAGCAAGATGAGATTGTCTAATTAATGAAAACTATGATTTTGCCTTATTTTAAAGTTCTAAATTCTATTTCATTTGATTTGTGCAAAGAGGCTTTCATTAAACTATAAGTTAAATTTTATTCAGACTTATTTTATTAGTTGCGTTTGCTACATTTATTACTTGTTCTCTTTAATAGTAATCATATTTCCTTTCTAGTTAAATTCTTACTTAATAAAGAATGACTTTTAGTATCCATTCGACATTGAAAATTTGTCATATTGATACAAAAACTTAAGACTTAAATACAAAGAGATCTTTATCCCCTCATCCCTTTGGGTTCTAATGCTTTTCATCTCCGTTTTGGACAATTGTTTGTGACCAATAATGCAGACATTTCAGGGCCAGGAACTTCCTATTGGAAGTAAGATTTATTTATTTAGTCAGCAAATATTTGTTGAATACTTAATAAGCAGTTACCAATAAAAATGGTAATCAAGAAAAACAAGGTTTGTGCCCACAAAGCATTTACATTTTAACAGTCTCTTTTTAAAGCAAGAGTAAAAATGATATAACTTAGAATAAGATTATAAACCCTATGAGAAAGATTGATTTTCTATTTTATTCGCTGCCATCTTCCTAGCAGCTCTTGCTATAAAGGAGGTGCTCAGTAAATATTAGTTAAATTAATGAATGAATGCTTTGAAATAGCTTTGTCCCAGAGAAAAGATCTACAGAATCTAGAAATTCAGAGTGTTTTTTAAAATTTATGTGTCTAATATTGTCTTATTTCTAATCCCCAAACTGTAGTGAAGGCTAATCATGTTCTGTGAAAACACAATCCATAACACATATGAAACACATTAGGACCTGCAGAGTGTTAGATCAAGGCTGAGTACTTTAGAAGTCTTTGGTTGAAGGTGATGAAAACCAACTCAAGCCAAAGGAAATGTATTTGGGGAATATTAGAAACTCACAAAATTCATGAGAAATGTGAAGAAACTGGCCTGGACACAGGCAGAGTTCAAGGTGTCTATAGATTCTAAAAAAAGGATGCTCAGAAATAGCAGGAAGTATTTGTTTAGGGAGCTGGGATAAATGAATACCAATTGTTTTCACTGTGTCTGTCATTCTGTGTAAGTTTCAGTGAGGTTAGCTTGGGTCATGCTCCCATCTCTTAGCTGGGAGAGGACAGAACATCAAATCACTTTCCTGAGATCGTATCCAACAAGGAATACAAAATTCTCAAGAGGAAATCGGGGTGTAATTAGGAAAAGAAAATAAATGTTAGGAAGCCCTGGCTAGAAAATGCCAGCCATGGTGCTTATGTCAACTGAGATATATCGAGAATTGTAACATCACATTTCACCCCACTGATAAACTCACAAGTCAGCATGCCACAGTTTCATAGCTATACCAGCAGAAGACACAAGACTTTGAGGTCAGAGACAAAGAACTTTCTTACTCATGGCTTCATGTTTGCATTGGTTCTCCTTGTCCCCACACTGTATGGGAACGATGAAGGAGCAGGCCCAGAAGGATGCCACATGCACAACTAAGGAGCTACAGGCCTAGAACTCTTGATCTTATGAAAGGGCTGCTAGCAGACTTGCCCAAACTCTGCCCCAGAGAGGGCCATTGTTTTTATCTTAGACAGCAAAGAAATCTGCCCTCTGCACTGAAAGGAAACACTCTATTTCCAAGGCTATCTGCTACACAGACATCCTTGAGAAGATATTCCAGACAAATGATGTCACAAGACGGGCAGAGACAGAGGGATTCATGGGGAATTGTCTACTAACAAGACCAGAGGATGAGCTGAAAGGAACAGAGAGACATCGATAGATGAAAGTCTGGTTCAAATCAGAGGAGAAGAAAAAGAACAATGTCTAAAACACTAAAACTTGAGTTCAAAGAGACTAGAGGATAAAATAAGGTTAGGGACATGTTGCTGAGAGATTTGGGTTTTGTAGGTTCTGAGGGATCAAGGCAGTGGTACTGTCACTTGTGCTGGGAGGCGTCCTCCAATCCCAAGGATCGTGTGTTGCTGCGATGTGTCAGGCAGGCCTATGACACCAAGAACAAAATGGATCTTTCTTTAGTTTGTGTTTCTATCTGCTGAGTGTAACTTGGAGACTTACATAAATATATTTATGAAGAAGATCCAGGAACACATGACGATCAGGAAGAGTTGTTTGGGATTCAATCAAGAGATCTGCTTTATGCCACTGCCTTAACCACAGGGTACTTACGCTTCACCCAATAAACAGTTCTTTGGTATTCCCAGAGTAGTGTCTGGGCCTTTGATCATTTCCTAAGGGAGAAGAAGACCGTGGCCATCATGCTTTCAAATATTTCCCGCAACAAACCTTACTCCATATGATACAGGCATCTCCTCTGTCCAAACTCACAGGTGCTTCTTAGAAGAAAAGACACCAAATGCAGTCATGATAGGTTCCAGGCCTTTTCACAGGGTGGCAATGGTGGTGCAAATGTGGGACTTGAGCCAGGAGTGATATCCTTAACCTTCATGGGAGAGATAGGGCAAGAGTGGGCCATGTCCCTAGTTATCCTACCTGTATTTGTTTCTGCTGTAATGGGCCTCACAGGAATATTCACAGAAACAGCTCTGCTTTGAAAACATATCAGTGGCTTCGGAGCAAAAATTCGTGTTACAGGGGAAAAACAAACAAAAAAACAAACAAAACAGTCTTTAACTAGCATTAAAGAAAAAAAATTTTTTTTAATTTTTAACTGAAGTATATGCTAATATAGGTTGAAATAAGAGTAAGAACTTCAAGTTGTTACCCCATTGAGGTGGTAAACAATTTAAAAAATATTTTTTAAAGGAAAGAAAAACTGGTCAGTCATTTTTTGAAAATCAAGTAATGAAAAGCTAGAGAGAATGTAAAATAAAACTTACATTAAAGAAATGTTTTATCACTTAAGAAGTCAAATAGAGGTCTTATCTGTTGTTTTTTTTTTTTTTTTTTTTTTTTGTAGTGACCCTATTCAAACCTCAAATAATGAATTCCTTCATGATAGTGAAGTACTTCAGAATATCTCAAAGAAAATCTTGATTTCAGGGAACTAAAGCTATTTAAGATATATTTCAGTCAAATGTACTCATAAGGGAATGCTTAAGAATAAAGATTGAAGGTGATTTAGAATTTCCAATGGATAAAAGCAATTATAAAAGAGTATTTCTCTAAGGCCTGAAAATGCATATATGGGTTGGTTTAAGAAGTCTCACTTTTTCAAACAATTCGTGGTTAGATAAGAATATCGCTTATTTCTGCAATGGATGGTGTTATAGTCCTGCTTAAAATAGTAATTTTTGATGTAAAATTTATCTTGGATCAGTGGATTTCCAAACTCAGCTAGCCACTTTAGCAGCTTCTCAGTATTTTCTGATAACTTCCCAAGTTTGTGAAGTGCTGCCCTCGGTCATCTAGTTCAACTTCCTCCTTTAACGGAATGACTTGGAAAACTTGGTCTCAATCATGTGACAGATCTTCTTAATCCAAGCTGAGTGATTTCCCATTCCCAGGTTTCACATGTCAACCTCTAAGATTTTACATTCCAGTTTTTGTATTCCAGATTTTGTATTTTTGTATCTTCCTTCTCCATAACGGAATCGATAGAGAAATCTAATTATTTCAAAGAAGAGTGGATCACATCTCCTTTAACCTATCACACTACTGAACAAAGATACCTCTGTTTTCCCATCATAGATCAGTTCAGGAAACAATAGTATTTATCCCAGTTTTGAGAAATTTTTAATCCAATCTTTCAAGTGAAGATACCATGCTGTATGAAAAAACCACCATGACATATGAGCTTTGAATGATCATAGACTAAACAGTATTATTGGGTTTCCTACTATCTCTAAAAATATCTAAATATCTACAAGGTCTAAGTTTCTAAAAGAAGAAATTGGGGACACCTGGGTGGCTCAGTCAGTTAAGCATCTGCCTTTGGCTCAGGTCATGATCCCAGGGTCCTCAGATTGAGCCCTGAGTCAGGCTCCCTGCTCAATGAGGAGTCTGCGTCTCCATTTGCCCCTTCTCCAACACCCCTCCCCCCAACTTCTGTGCTCTCTCTCTCTCACTCAAATAAATAAATATATAAATAATCTTAAAAAAATTAATCTAAGAATTAGAGCAAAAATTTACCAAATGTAAGCAAATTTTTAATTTTACTTGCAAAAATGATTTAGGGTTCTTGTGTTTTCTTTACCTGGATTCTTTCAGTGATAGTATTGTGTAACCATAGTACACTTATTGAAACCAGGAAACTGACATTGAAAAACACTGTTTAAAAAACACTCATAAACCTTATTTGTGGGGCACCTGGGTGGCACAGTCGGTTAAGCCTCTACCTCTTGGTTTCAGCTCAGGTCATGATCTCCTGGCGGTGAGATTGAGGCCCACCTCAGGCTCTGTGATCAGTGAGGAGTCTGCTTCAGATTCTCTCTCCCTGCCCCTCTGCCCCCTCCCCTGATTGTGCACTCATGTGCACTCACTCTCTCTCTCTGTCCCTCTAAAATAAATAAATAAATAAGTAAAATCTTAAAAAAAAAAAACAACTTTATTTGTATTTCTCATTTTTTCCCCATTTTTAAATCATTCTATGACATTTTATCACACACATGGATTTCTATGACCACTGCTATAATCAGAATAGAGAACTGTTCCACCACTACCCCAAAATTCCCTCATGCTCTCCATTTATAATCACAATTTTCCCACAAACCAAGCCCTTCATCTATGGTGACAAAAGAACTCACAGATAATTTAGTTTTAAAAATCCATCTTTATTGAGCTAAATGCGTATATTAAATAATAAAATTTGTTTAACTTTGTGTTGAAAAGCCAGTGATTATTTCTAGTGAAACAAGAAATGCAAGGCAGCTATTTCCTTTTTGTCTTTCTGGATTTTATGCAAAAGTAATAAGATGAACATTAATAAAACCTGTATGCTCATTTTCAGTGAAGTCAGAAGACAGACATAATTCACAGATTCAAGTAAATGGGTAGGGTCTGCTGTGAGTGGTAAGAGCATCTCCTAACACCCCTTTCTTGGGATGAAGAGCAGCAAATACTGTTTCAGGGGAAGGGAACAAGAAGATAGCCTAATGGCAGCAGAACTCAGGTAACAAAAGAAGGCAGCCAAAATACACTTTCTTAGGTAAAAGACCAACCTGAAGTAATCAACCTATACTTGATGCATACATAAAGACCTATTTAATGTTATTCAGGTAAATTTGAAAACCTGGAAGAAATGGATAGTTTTCTTGAAAATCTAACTTACCACTACTGACCCCAGACAAGATTTTTTTTTAAAAGATTTTATTTATTTATTTGACAGAGAGAGATCACAAGTAGGCAGAGAGGCAGGCAGAGAGAGAGGGGAAAGCAGGATCCCTGCTGAGCAGAGGCCGATCCCAGGACCCTGAGATCATGACCTGAGCTGAAGGCAGAGGCTTAACCCATTGAGCCACCTAGGCGCCCCCCCAGACAAGATTTTTAAGAAACTAAATATCTTATGTCCATAGAAGAAATATAGCTATTTGGGGGGGGGGGGGAGAATAGATCACTTCACAGAATTCTATCTGACACAAAGCTGAAAATTTTCATGTCTTTAAAACTGTTCTAAGACATTGTGGGGGAATAAAAAAAAAAAAAAAACCACTTTCAAATACTTTGTATGCAGCCTTCATAATGCATGAACTTGTTATTACAGTTTAGTTAAATAACACTAGTCCCTCAACAACAGGGTTCAAATTTCAGTAACCATGATGTATTAACCATGAGTCATTGCCTAAAGTAAACACTTCACTGCTGGTTTTCAGTCCACAAATCTCTGGGTACATAACAGATACACATTATGACCAGTGTCCATCATGTCACCTCTTTCAAAGTCTATTGGTGAAGGGTCACTGGGTATCTGTCACTCACTTTATGCACAGACAGCAAAACATGAAATCGTGTTGTTTTCTTGTCTTCCAACGACAAACCCCTGTATCGTTTTATAGGAATGGATCATTGAAAGAGGAAATTGGCCAACAAAGTTTTAAGTGTAGCAAAGACAGGAATGAAAATGGATGACACTGGAGTAGAATTGGATGTGAGAAGAAGATTTAAAAGTAGCAGTAGCAAAGATAGGGTAAGATCCAGGCCTCGGTGAAGTTAGAGTACAAATAAAGTCCACGAGAGTCCTCAGGTCTCTGCTGGAGAAACTGATAGCTGCGGTTTCCATTTCCTCCCAGTAATTTCAAGACCTCAATATTTTAATGTGGGAAGGTAGATGGAAGTTCTTCCTGTGGATTGAAAAAGTAGAAATGCAGGCGAGACACTCAAGAGTGTGCTTTGTGAGAAGCTCCATTCCAATGTTTCTCTTTTTCTTATGATCTCTCTGTCTGTAAATTGACGTCAAGGATTCACTTTGCTCCGGCATATGGCCCCTGTAAAGGCTTATGGCAACTGCATGCACATCAACGGAAGGCTCTTCCCAAGGTTAAAAAAGAAAAAAAAAAAAAAAAAATAGAGCTTTTACTACATATAAAAGAAAATTGAAATCCCAGCCCTGGTCCTTTTCCCTTTCTATCCACTCTACTTTTAAAATAATTTTTTAGGGACGATGACAAGGTTAGTGTTGCTCTAAAGACATCTTTTTTCTCAAAACCTGGTGAAAAGTGCCTCCACCCCATAAAAGTAAGATGAGAAGAAGAGGAAGCCAGTGTTGCTCATTTGGTCCACACTGCCATTTTTATTGTCCTTTGGCGCTTTTTCATGATGTAGTAAGTAAATTGCTCTCCCTAGGGATCATAGCAGCCTGGACTTCCTTCTGCAGGGAAGGAGCACGCCTGTTTTCTCGTGGACTTTCAAAAAGAGCGAAAAGGGAAAGCTTTACATGATCGAATTTTGGGATTTTTGTCATTCTGATAGACCCCCAAAATGTCATTTTTGTGTATTTCTTCCACTGTTTGTTGCACTTGGCTATTGTGTGTATATGTGAAAACTGCTGAAAATACATATCTCTCCCTGCTTTATTGAAATCTTTAATTGCTTATGGTGGTTTTCCAGTTGATTCGCTTGTGCTCTTGCTTGTTCATCTTAACAGGTTTTACCATTTCTTTTTTCCAATAAAAGACTTCTTTTAAGGCGAGGTTATCCTGGGGTTGTGAAGGGGTGATTGGTGGGAGGTGGCACCCTTGTTGCTCCCAAGTTAGTGGGAAGTTAACCCTGTAATGGCTTGAGGGGACTGAGCCATCTGGTTTCACAGTTCATTACCCTCTCACTCTCAGGAGCAACACATCCTGTAAGGACACATCCCGTAAGGAGTGGCTCTTTGCTTGCTGGGCAGTTTAGAATAGAAACTAACAATGGGATTAAGTTCATTCTGCTTCCCTGCAGGTTTCCATCCTCAGGGTGCCCTCAATTTGAAGAATAGTAACACCAGTTTAGGAGTTGGGGAAGTGAGAACAGCAGGCAGAACACATGGGTGTAAAGCAATCAGAGTATACATTTGCAAAGAAATAGCCTACTTAGGATGAAGCCAGTAGGCAGAACTGAAAACAGAGTCAGTCCCCGCTAACCCCATCGCTGCAGAGAGTTAAAGGACAGGCAGCATTTGTGAGCTGACCAGAATGGAGAGAAAATCTTTCTATGGGAATCGGTGAATTTGGGTAAAGACTAATTTAGTGGTTTTCCGTTTCTTTCCTCCTTCCTTCTTTCCTTCTTCTTTTTTTTTTTTTTTTTTTACAGAGAAATATTTTATAAAACATAGACCCTCCCCATGCTCCTCTCCTCAGTTTAGGGGCTATGGAGAGTATACTATTTACCAAGTGATTTCAGTCACTGTGCTCCATGTATCAGATACAATTACTTTGTATTTAATCCTTATATAATTTTATGAAGCTCTACTACTCATTTTATGAATTGAGAAAATCATGTTAGGGAAATTAAGTAACTTGTTCCTCATCAAAAAAATTGTAAACAGTGTCATTATTGGCAATTATAATTTGGCAATTATTGCCAAATATCAGTATTTGTCATTACTGACAATTAAGTAGAAGGAAAAGCTGAAGAAACAGGTGACCATTTAAGGTCTACGGATGAGTCACACAAACTGAGATTGGCAAATGTGGAGAACGAAAGGTGAAGGGTGACTCAGTATTACTTCCAAATTCATAAAATCTATAAGGAAAACGTTTTCTTTATTAAGTTTTTTATTTTAATTCCAGTATAGTTAACAAGAAAATGTTAAATATTACCCTGTACCTTATATAGAGAAGAAGAAAAAAGGGCATAACTTACATTGAAAACAATGTTTGGTATTAATGAATGATCTTTGTAATAGGGAGAATTTAAGTTAAGGATAACAATCCTTAGAAAAAAAAAAAAGTTGTATAATTTTGACAGAAGAGATCTACCTGTAGGGAAAATTTGGAAAGAAATGCTCTCTTTATTATTTCTATTATCTATTATGTATGGGATGGGAAAAGATGACCAAACCTAAAGATACACCAGTGGAAGTAAAAGAAGGGCCAGATGATCATATTATTTTCTTCTTGCATTCTGAAATTTGTTTGCAGAGACTTTCAGTAGTCAGCACATCATCTAGGAGGATTCCCAGAAAATTTCATAAAATGAGAATCTGGTTTGTTAGCATGACTTTGAATGTCAAAGAGAAGAAAAGTTGCCATAAACATTTGGTCATCTTTGACTATAGGAAAGAACTAAGATGATAATATGATGAGCTATTATCTATAAACTAATTCTGAAGCAGGGCCTTGATCCACACATAAACCCCTCATTTACATAAAACAAGAGAAATAAAACAAAACACTTGCTACAAAACCAATCCATAGCCGAAGGAGCTCTCATTCATTAAAACCAGAACAATAAAAAAATGTGTTCCTACCCCTTCATAGAGGTCCATCCACTAGCAAAGATAAATAAGGTACCATTTTACCCTCTAGTAAAGCTTGGGGATTAATAGGATTGCGCTTTCTGTTGGCATGAATCATAAATTAGATCCAGTAAGGATTCAAAAGCTAAATTGGAAAATCCCTTGCACCTACATGTAAGCTTTATTCCTGGCAAAATTTTCTTCAACATCAGTGTTAATGTATGTAGAACACCTAACAAAACCAAACCAAACCAAAAGCAAACAACACTACAACAAAACAACAAAACTTCATAGGTTTCTATAGAGACTAGTACTCTGGTAATACACCACTGGGATCATTTTTTTTTTTTTTTTTTAGATTTTATTTATTTACTTGACAGACAGAGGTCATAAGTAGGCAGAGAGGCAGGCAGAGAGAGAAGGGGAAGCAGGCTCCCTACTGATGTGGGGCTCAATCCCAGGACCCTGGGATCATAACCTGAGCTGAAGGCAGAGGCTTTAACACTGAGCCACCCAGGCGCCCCTGGGAGAATTTTTTTTTTAATGGCTTGTGTTATGTTGGAAAGAGCACTGAGTTTCCAGGAAACCTAAAAAGTCCTCTCCACTTTGCTGTTCTTTATTCCATATTGCTTCCCAAGACACTGTTTTATCATTTATGAGTTGGAAGTAATCACTCCTACTCTTCCAGCTCTTTAGGATTACATGAAACTATTTTATAAGAGACATTATATCTAGATTTAAAATACTGGCAATTTTTAATACTGGAGAGAATCAATTTCAAATCATTCCTAAATTTTAATAAAATTAAAATCTTCAGAATTAAATTTGAGCCTTCATAAATTCCAGTATTTTCCCAATAACAGAGTTACATAACATCTCAAACATTTACAAAGAAGAAAACAAGCAGGCTATGATAGGAGAGAACATTTGAAAACCATATTCTGATATTGCAAGAGAAATTTAATGATAGTAGCTGGTAATCTGGTTAAATTTTGTTCAGGTTAGCTTCCCTATAATGCTGGACCGTGGCAATGTATTTTCTGTCCCATAATTTTGTCATTTATTGACCCTTTGGAAGACCATATGATCGCTTGGATCCCTATGGTTAATCTGTCACTTCTGTCTTTCCTTCCATTTCAAACTTCAGTTCCATACCCACCCTTCACACTGCACCAGGCACCAACCAAGAGTTCCAAAATCCTCTCTTAATTTTGGTAAGACTGGAAAAGGCATGTATTCCCTGAAGAAACTCAGTCAGAACAGGAACAGCCAGGATCTCTAAACAGATTATGTTTTTCCAAAACATGCATGTATCAGGGAACCTGGGTGACTCATTCAGTTAAGTGTGTCTGCCTTTGGCTCAGGTCATGATCCCAGGGTCCTGGGATCGAGCCCCTCACTGGGCTCCCTACTCTGCTTCTCTCTCTGACCCTCCCCACCCAACTCCCAACCCCAACTTGGGCTCTCTCTAAATAAATAAATAAAATATTTATAAATGCATGTATCTCCTTTAGTATGACATAGTATATTTCAATTAGCAATTGACATAGGATTCAAAACGTATTACCCCCCCCAAGAAGTTTCCAATGACATTTCCAGTTTGTAAATTAAAAGGTGAGAGAACATTTAAATTTCTAGAACTACATAGCCTTGTTTTTAATCTCCCAAGTAAGTTTTTCATATTGGTAAATTTCTCTTAATAATAAATACATTGCCGGCAACTCAGAGGAAAAGGTACTTTAAAGGAAGAGACGTGCATGTTGCTTAGGGCACTTCAATTGATCTAAACCAAAGCTGCCCTCCAAGCAAATGTAACTTTGGAGATCAGAAGATTGCAGCTGCTGGCAAATAAGTAGGTTTTGGGAACTTATTCTTGGGGAGGCCTGCTATGGCTGCTCAGGCCCCTTGCATTATGTCAGTGGTTTATGGAGCAATCAAAACATTTAGAATTCTCATGGAAATTTGCCTGAAGCAGGCATGAACATACTAAGGTGTAAAGTAATGATTAGTTCACGAGGAGAGGTGTTGCCCTGTTTTGTTTTTTTTTTTTTTAATCTCTTTTGGATTACCCTTGATGAAGCAAGGAACACAAAGGATTTTCTGAACATGTACAGAGTTGCATTTCTCACAGAATATTTGAACTATCTCCTTACATCAGAATCCGGCATGGGCTAGGCAGTGCTATTGGAACTCTGTGAAATGAACTGCAGACAGTCTTTCATTGTCGACTCATGGCAAATTTCACACTTAGATTTACTTTCGTATTTGATGTCCTTACAGAACAGAGCTGCCCTCTACCCCACCACTCACAGATATACATTCATCGGAAAATTAATAATGAACCCAGTGGCTCCTGTGCCCCCAACCCATTCTTACCCTACAGTCCTGAAACCACTGCATTAAGAATGCCCTTGTATATTTACCTTTAATGCTCTGAGCGCATTTGAATATAAGTCCTCTTTGATCAGAGTCCAAATTCAAGTCAATATTGTGGGGCCTGGGAAAAAGATGAGACAGGCCCACTCATACCAAACCCAAATGAACTTGCTGTTCAGTGGAGAGGACGAGGGTGATGTTCATGGACCTTTCATCAGAATATGCAAGTACAGATAGGAGTAAGGTCTTCTAACCTGGAGAACTGGGGGGGGGGGGCAATTTTAGTTACAAATGTCTTCTGAAAGGAAAAATTATTAAGTAGTGAAGTATCTTTGAAAACCTACTTCCTAGGAGAAATTGTCACAGGACAGCAGAAGTATATTTGTTTCATATGGTTTCAGTCAAGTTTTATGGGAAGGTCATGTTAGCTAGGCAAAGGAAAGCTAAGGCCTCACCAGGCTAGATGTAGGATTTTATAAAGGAAAGTTGATTCAGTGGCCACAGGTGATAAATACACTCATCTTGAATCTTTTGGTTTGCAAGTCATAGAAATCCATTCAAATTATTTCTGGCAAAGAGGAGACTTGATTGAAAAGTTGGGCTGCCTCACCATAGAGTGTCAAGATGTTGCTCAACCTAAGGGGTGACCAAAACCGGGCACTTGACATCCCCCTGATTGTCTCTCTTCTGTTGGTAGATCAGCTTTTCTCATAGGCAGGCAGTTTTCAAATCAAATCCCTAGAGAGGGATTTCTCCTCTTCCCAGGGAAGGCAGAGATCGGCTCACCCTTGGATAAATCAACTTTGACAAGGAAGGCAGGGTACTAGCAATGTGAACAGTTATTAAACATTCAAGGTTAAGTGCAGAAAATGTAGCTTTGAAAATAAAAGAGATGAGATTCCCAGAAAAGGGGACTTGTGATGTGCCGCAAAGATGTAGGTAATGCACCGAGAACGAGAAGAGAAATGATCGCTTGTGCTCACACGGAGGATCCTTGGCGAGAGGCATTGAGGACAAGGAAGCAAGAGCAGAAATTAGAATGTGGGAAGAGGGCTGAGGGTTACCTCCAAAGGAGAAGAATCAGGCAGTATCCCACTCAAGTGACTAACAAAACCCTCAAAAATTACCAGGCGGGAGGTCAAGAGCAGCAAATAGTGCTCTTTAGAAACACAGTTAAGGCCAGTGAGCAATTCTGGCTCTGAAATGGAATGACTCTGGACTCCCCTGAACCCATTACCGCTTTTCAAAGGACCACAGCCTCAGGGCTAGCGGGGCCCTCTGTCGGGGCCTAAAAGTACTGGAGATAGTACTGGCACCGCTCGCCAGCTTCTGTAACCCATCGCTGGCTGAGGGTGCTAGTGTTTGGGCATCAGATCCAACCTAGGTCACAATTTGTTTTCAGCAACTTCAACTGATTGACCAATGCAGAATTCTTTTTCTTTGCTCTTAGGAACTGGTGAAGTCTGAAGGCAAACCGAAAGGCAAAACAAAACAAAATTTCCTGAGAACAATTTCACTAATTTCCTCTCTTCTAATATTGAACCTTATTAACCCTGATTAAAATAGAACAAAACAAAACTTCTGGTTTTTGTTGAGAAAAGGTAGTGAATATATGAGGCTGATAAAAAATGTATCTCTAGGCAAAGGACTTGAGCAGACATTTCTCCAAAGATGATATATCAATTGCCAACAAGCATGTGAAAAGATGCTCAACATCACTAACCATTAAGGAAATACAGATCAAGACCATAATGAGATATCACGCCACACCCATTAGGGTGGTTACTCTCAAAAAAACAGAAACCAAGTGTTGTCCAGGATGCAGAGAGATTGGAACCTTTGTGTCCGTAGGAATGTAAAATGGTACAGTTACTATGGAAACAGTATGGTGGTGGTTCCTGAAATAATTAAAAATAGGATTACCATATGATCCAGAAATTCCACTTCTAGATATGTGTGTGTGTGTGTGTGTGTGTGTGTTCTCTGTATCCAGAAGTATAAAAAGCAGAGTCTTGAAGAGCTGTCTGCACCCCTGTGTTCATAGCAGCACTGGTCACAATAGCCAATAGGTGGAAACAACCCGGGTGTCCATCAATGGAAGAATGGATAAACAAAATGTGGTATATTATTTCACTTAAAAGGAAAGGACGTTCTTACCTATGCTACAATATGGATTAACCTCATAGATATCATGCTAAGTAAAATAAGTCCGTCGCGAAAAGACAATCACTGTGTGATTCCACTCACTCGAGGTATCTAGTGTGATCAGATTCATAAACAGCAAGCAGAACGGTGGTTGTAGCAAGCTCGGTGGGTTAGGGGAGATTAGGCAAACCGGAAGTTGTTTAATGGGTATAGAGCTTTGGTTTTGCAAGATGAAAACATTCTGGAGACTGGGTGCATAACCCTGTGAACACACTTAACACTACTGAGCTGTGGTCTTAGAAATGGTTAAGATGGTAAATTTGAGGTTATAGGAACTTGACCACAATAAACATGCAAATTATGGCCAGAATTTGTTGATATGAAAATATTGGAATGTTTCTATTATGAGTCGATTTGATAGAAGCAGATCTTTTTATTCCTTGTAATTCAAGCTCCTTTATATTGTATGATGTTTTCTTTTTAAGATTGCATTTGGGCAACTGCTGCTAACTTTGTAATTATTGCATTAACCTTTAAAAAATTATAATAAGATGTTTATAAATACTGCTGGTTTTATAATTAAATTTTTCCCTGTAATTCAGCATTTAGGAAATCAAGAATAATGTATTTTAAGCTGTGTTTAAATAAATCATAATTAATTATATTTCAGATAAATTGACTAAGCTGGGCCTTATAATTAGAGAGCTAATTACATTGAAAATGCAATTTCACTATCCCCCTGGGCTCGTGCGGTTATTTCTGTGCTCTAATTTTAACATGCAGTGTTTATTTGCCACTAGGCAACACCTGATAAAAATACCTAAGTAATGCAAGGACAGTTATATACCTATGAAGACATGTAAAACAGTTTTATGTGAGAAAGATGATTATCTGCTTAAAATCTTGAATATTTTCTTTGATATGTATATGTCTCATTAGTGGTAACTAGGCAACATAGCTCTCACCACAAGTCTACACTGCACAAAATATTGGTTTTGAAAAAGTGAGGTCATGGTCAAGTCTTCACGTATGACCTCTGTGCCAAGGCATGAAGAGCTATCGCCTCGGTGGCAATTATTTTGTAGTTGAGATGTTAGAATATTTAGCTCAACGCAACATAGAATTAAGAGGTGTCGATAGTGAATTCTTACAGAAAGGTGGAATTTAAAACTGGACCTGGCACAGAATAAGTAGGTCTTCCGGGAGGAGCTTCGTGCCTTTGATTTTTATTCTGTGACAAAAGAAGTCCTTTAACTTTTTTGAATTCCAGTTCCTTCAAGCATTAAGTAGAACTAACAAACGCCTGCTCTTTACGCTCTTCTAAGGACACTCAACAACAACGAAGCAAACTAAACCCTTCTGTGTATCTCCTTAGCAGAGCGTAAGTTGTTTTTAGGAATATTTAAGATTCCTTTTTATTAGGACAGAGGCAATGATCTGCTATGTAGGGGAGTAGTTTCAGTGGAATGGCAAGAACTATGTCTTTTATAGTGCATTATGGAGACGCAGGTTGTTAAAGAATTACAAGCAAAAATGTCTTCATAGCATATGTGTAAACTGAATTTTTGTACATTCGTTTCTGAAAATCAGAACCTCTCATAATTGTGTTTATACATCTTTAATAAAAGTGAGCTTATACCAAATAAAGCAATCGGAGAAACAGGATAAATAAAAACATGAAGAAAGTGTATATACTAAACACATTAGACACGAAGTTAAGATAAGTCAATTCTTTTTCTATTAAACATAGAACCGTAGAGTCAAGCAATAATTAAATTTCTGTGACAAACCTCTCATATACTGAGATGCTGTTGTAACTTCTGGTGCCAAAATGTCCCCAACATCTCTCTCTGAAGTTATTAATTCTAAACAGGCTGATAATTTCGAATGTCATACTTAAGAAAAACAGCAATATTAGGTCAATAAGACAGCCTCAATATTTCCTAAATCCTGTGGAATTGTAACAACTTGATCAAAAGATATAGATTCAAAATACATCTATATATTGGGTTGCAAAAGTCAATGAGCCACTCATTGTTTAGACTTCAAGTTAAATAAAAAGTTTACTGGTAATTTTATTAATTTATTCATATCCATTGATTATTTCTGCTCTCTAAACACTGAGAAGTCTAGGAATTACCTATAGATGCAGTTACCATTAGAATATTTGCAAAGCTATGTTCATCTTTATTTATGTTTTCCTATTGAAAGTCATCCAGATCCAAACATGTTGGACAAAAACATCACTTATGTGGATACCTATGAAGTTCTTACTAAAAAAAAAATGTGGACAATACATTTCTTTTCTTTTGCCTCTCCCTTTAGAATCTTTTCTCATTCTCACTCAGTTCTACTTTCTTTATCTCTCAAGCATTTTATTAGGTACATGGAAGAACAATGGAGTCAAAACTCTTTTCTGGTCACCCTGGGTCCATTCTGCTGTGAAGTTCTCATCAATGATCAATCACAATGATGAGAATCAAACGGTGGGATATAGTCAAGGACACAAGACATAGTCATGGAGCAAAACCCTACAGATAAATACTTTTGTGTTGATTATGTCACCTCCTGGCCACTGTCTTGTCGCCAGTTCCACATTCCCCATCCCCATCACTGTAATCCTCAGAACTAAGGGAGATCTGAGGTCTCTTGCCCAAGTCATGAAACTTTATTTTTTAAAAAGTCATCAAAGTAGCTACATATAGCAAGCACAACTACGCTTCTCATAGAGAGGTTTATGGACTAAAAGCACTGCCAATCCAGGATTGAAAGGGAACAGTTAAAGGCTTTAATCATCTGTCCCAGTTTAAAATGTATTGTCATGCGGATGGTTTGCATTTTTATAATAATCTTCATTTTAGCCCCAAAGCACAGATATTTAAGAAATAAAGTTTTGATATGTGACCATCCCTCCACCCACCCAAAAAATTACCCACCCTCTCTTCTCCCACATTGTATCTGTAGTATTTCAAGGAGCTTGTAGAGTGTCAAACAATGAAGGATGGCATCTGTTCCAAGGAGCTGCCCTCTCCCCACCCTAGAGTTTTCCGAAGCAGCCTTGTTCAGACTGGCTCATGTGTGTCTGTCCATGCAGATTGCTTCTGTGACACCCTCTAATCTTGTCCAGAGGCTCCACGGGTCATGTTAGGACTTAGTTAATGCTTGGGCCTCTCCTGGATGTACAGAAGTCATGCTGTTATTCTTGTGTATGCCAAGACCACAGAAACTTAGTGAGGCCTCATATAACCCTCAACACTTCCTGATTACTGGAGAAAAAGGAAACCATTTACTCCTGGTGTAAGGGAATTCTATGAAGTTTATTGGAGATACCTGAATCTATTCCTACTGTGAGAACTTTCCTTGTCTTCATCTCTACCAGGAAAAATGAGGCCAAGATTCCTTCTATACTTGTTTCCCACAAAATGTCTGGAGTCCTCTGTCCCTCAAGACAGAAGTCCCTCAAGACTTTCTTTTAGCAGAACATGGATATGTCTACCTCAGATCCCACTGTATCTACTCACTCTTACATCTCTTTCTCACTTGTTTCTTCTAGCAAACTTTGTGGAGTTATTTTTCACTTGGGGGTTGGGAAAGGAGAGAGATGGGGACAGAAGAAGTGAAATTTCACTTGAGTCATCTAGTACTTTTAACATTAGTGCTTTGAATTTCCTTGTTGGCTAGATTTTACCCATAAAAATGCAGGTTTTTGATCCTCAGCAGTCTGTTCTTTGACTCTGTGAGTACATTTTTTCCAGCAGTAGATCGATGTAGTCACAGGGGAGCATAAAATGTCACGGATCCATGTTGATTAGTACTTCAAGATATTATTCCACTACAACACTAAATTCCCCAACTTATGGGTTATCCAACTTTTTGCTTTGATATAGTAAACAGGGTAAGGAAAATATTAGTTTGAATTGTATGAAATTGCTACTATTTGAGAATTTTAACCAGAATGACAGGAAAAGATGGCAACACAGAAACACAGGGTCTGGTGTATCCCCCCCCCCCCCCATGTATCATCTTCTTCACAATTAAATGCAGTAGATGTAGTGGGAGGTAGGAAAATTATTAAAGCTGTGCTAACTGCATCCTACTCCCAGTTTTCTAACCAGAAACTCTAGAAGGGAGCTCTATGATTTTGCATTTGTATCCATTATACCACATGACTGATTATTTGGTACATGTACCAACCCCACCTTGGGAGTTTTTATTTTTTGTTTGGTGTCAGTGAATAGTTAACCTGAGTCGGTAGCAGATCATAGATCTTTTTCAGAGGGAGCCATTCTTCCGTTTCCATGGCTTTAGCCATCATGGACTGACGTCAGCTTTGTCACATATGCTAACTAAACACTTAATCTATATTTTTATGTCATTGTTTAATGAGTGATTTATTTCACTTGTGGAGAAGAGGAAACTATTCTCCCTTAGTAAGACATATTTTACACCAAAGAAATACACAGCAGAGTCAAGTACAGAGAAACTCAAAACTGTTTCCTCAACCATTGTTTGTTTAAATAAATGGGAGTTGTGTCTACATTTAGCAAAGAAAAAGAAAAACTGGAAAAAGTAAGTTGCATTTATGTAAAATAAAACCAGGATTGAGATTTTTCCTCCTGAAACTGAAATTACTTGTCTGACATAAAATGAAAGATACAACAATTGATAAAAGGATTTGAGTTCACATAAAATAATGCCAGCTGATAAATTCGACTTTTAAGAAGTGGACTGCTAACCAACTTTTTGTATTAAAACATTTTTAAATATAGAAAAATAACTAATGGAAAATTTCAAACAGCGAACTACTGATTATGAAATGTAAGTTGGGGGCTATTTTTAGTTGAGTTTAATTATGGACAGAGGGAAAACCAACACATTACCTGGAACAGCAAACCAAGGTGCTACGTAAGTTGGTTACAAATCAGCAAACGACAAAATGCTGAAGAAATTGGAACTTACAATTAAAATAACATTGGCAGCAGAAAACTGTCATTTTTCATGGGTTGGTTATCTTACCACTGCCTTTAATGCAATATGTGGCCTCAAAAGAAAGATGTTAACCAAGTTTTTGTGTGTCATTTTAAGAATTTTAGTTCAAGTAGAGTCAATCCCAATTAACTTTAACCCATCTAACTGGAACCCTTAATTAGCGATATTTTCTTCCAAAAAGCTGGAAAAAAAAAGAGGTAACACACACAAAAATAAGCTGATTTTAAAGTTTTATTTTAAAAACTTCCACCAAAAACTTCCAGGGCATATTTCGATATCAGTGTCTATTTAGAAAAATTTTTCCAATCTACTATTTTCTTTATTATATAAGGATGCTATATCCATGTCCTAAATATTAATACAGACTCTCAGAAAAAGAGTCTGTTTTATTTAATATACTTCCTAAAGCAATAAAGTAATCTTCATTACAAAAAAAAAAAAGGAATTATCTTATTTGCAGTTAATGGGAACATTGAATTAATCTAGGATAATCCATTTATTGAACTTTTTGACTTAGTAAATTTAAACTTTAATAGCTGGGAAAATTTATTGATATCTGTCAGGTAGGCACCGAAGAGAACAGTGATGATGATCCAGACCCTGAATACTTAAATTGTTTATCAACAACCTCACACTGGACATGCACGGGGACACTAAAACAATTCATATGTATCCTGCTCAAGCCAAAGTTTAGAAAGGGAGAAGGAATAAGGGAGACAAGATTAATAAATTGTATAGAAAAAGAGAAACTGAAAAGGAGACAAATAACACAGATGAGAAAGCAAATATATGCTCTCAGAAATTGGCTTTGGTCCCATTCAGTAGTATCTGTTTAGATGGATGCTTACACATATTCCAAAAACATACTGCATCATAGTGAAAAGTTTTAATTTTAGGGCTATCTATAATTCTTAGTATCATTATAATACAGTGACTTACCTGAATAAGTGTTTCATTAAATAATTTAATACATTCCTATTTGTGTTAGAAACATGCTAGGCAATAAACTTGTTACATTTCTCATGGTTCCTACTGCACTGTGAGGTACCTCTGGGGATATTAACTAAGAGAGGATGGACAACTGACAATAAACTGTGAGCTATTAAAATAACATTAAACAATATACCTATCTCTTCTTTGCTTCTAATAAAATTGATTTATATAGCTTCTGTGTAGGTCACTGAAATGTATAAATAAAATTTCCTCGTTCTAAGCAGCTTTGCTTTATTGTTTATAGAAGACAAATATTTCTGTACTATTAATAAAAATCCTAGAACTCAATTTCAATTTATTAAGCAACTGCTATTTTCAAAATCCTGCAGTGTATATGCTGAAAATCTAGAAAGATGACCCTCCTTTTCATATCCTGCAAGAGCTCATAGACAACTTCAACAAAACAGACCACTCATATTTAAGACGGAATATGGCAAGCAAGAAATACCAAATAAATGATGCTAAAATTTGGGGAAGGGAGAAATTAATCAGATGGTGGTTGCTAGGTTAGAGTTGAGAGGTGGGTTACACTTCAACGGATGGAAGTGATAAAGGAGGGCATCTCATTTTAGACTAACAGCTGTGGCTGAAGTTACATAGTGCTAAGCCTGGTAAGGTAGGTAGGATTCAAGAAGTAGAAGGTTTGACTGCCATGAGATCTCAAGATCACATTTGTATTAACGGGAGAATGTAATAAAATTGCTGCATATGAAATGTTATTAGATATTTAGGTAGAGAGGCCATGAGGTAATTAGATACAAAAACATGAGGTTGGTACAAGCTGGAGGTATACTCATTTGGATATCTTTGTAATACAGATGATGTTTAAGGTCACCATCTCAAACACGAGATCACTAAGGAAGAGAGGGTAGTAGTCAGATGAAATAAGAGACTCAAAGAATGAGCCATGTTGCTCTCAGAGGTTAAAGAGCTTAAAAGGAAGCAGCAAAAGAAAAAAAAAAAATCATCAAACCATGTTGTTATGAAAGCCAATGAAGAAAGTGTGATGCATGATCAGACATGTCAAGTATTGATGACAAGGCAAGAAAATATGAACAAAGAACTGGCCATGAGACTTCATGACTTGTGGATCATTTGTGAACCAGAAACAAGCTGTGTACCTGAAATGGTACCAGGAATAAAATCTAATTGGAGTGAGGTTTAGGGAGAAGGGGGCAAAGAAATTATAGAGTAGGAGAAGGAAAACCCTTGGAGGAGTTTTATTATTACTATTATTATTATTATTAAAGATTTATTTATTTATTTGAGAGAGCATGCACACATCAGCAGAGGTGAGGGGGGAGGGCAGAGGAAGTGAGAGAGAGAATCTCAAGCAGAAGTCTGACTGAACGTGGAACCCAATGCAGAGCTCGATCTCACAATCCTGAGATCATGACCTGAGCCAAAACCAAGAGACTGAGCCACTGGGGCACCCCTTGGAGGAATTATATTATTTTAAAAAGAAGAAGAAAGCAGGCAAAAAAAAACAAAAACAAAAACAATCCTCTTGATGGTAATGTTCCCTTAGTTACCACACCACTTAAGTAAAATATTTGTATTTTGATGGGAATAATGCCCACAAGAGGGAAAACTGATGATTCAGGAAGGAGCAAGGAGAGGAAGAGGCACTGTGTCTGTGAGTAAGCATAATGCAAAGACTTTTGTTCTAGATAGAATGATTTAACATTAGAAAATGTAACTTTCTCAAAACAAAGACATATATTTAAGGAATTATCACTTGGAATCCTGATAATATGTGTTTGTGTGTGTGTGTTGGTAAAACTGGATAAAACAATAAGGATAACATCTGGATAAAACCGGATAAAATTTACCTGGAGAACAAATACCAAAGATTAGCCAAGAACATTTTGAGAAACAATAACATAGAAAAACACGTTTTCCTAGACTTAGAACATACAAGAAAGCAACTGTAAACGGACCAATATGGCATCCACATGGCTGAGTAAAATATAATATAAAATCCAGTGTTAGATTCAAACATGCATGAGAATTCCATGGGACCATTAAATTCATTGGGAAAGGATTTGTTATTCTATAATAAATGGTTTGCAAAAGTAAATTTCCACCTGAATGAAAAGAACATTATGAATGAAAAGAACCTTACAATAAAGAAAAATAAACTTCAAAGGAATTAAAATGGTAAGGGTAAAATTAACAAAATAAATGTTTTGTGGGGACATCTAGGAAACTATAGGTACAACCTAGAGATGAGGCTGAATTTTAGCAAGACTAAAAATCCAGAGGCTATAAAATAAAAAATAGATCTGATTACATGAAAAGAGCTCAGAATATAGTCAAGAAATGATATGATGGACCATGTACACCAAAAGGAAGAAGGGAAGGTGGGTGTGGAGGGAGACAGTAGAGGGATGAAAAGCTGGAGGACTAAGTTCTCATGCAAAGCTCCTGCAGGGTACAGTTGGACAAGCAAGTGAAAGCAGAGGAAGGTGTAGTCCAAGTGGCTAGTTTGAGCCAGGGATCTGGAGAGTGGAGTAATTAGAGGCAATAATAAGATCCAGGTGGGATCAGATCATGTACCTCAGGAAACTGGGAAGAGTGAAGAATGATGAATGAGAACACTTCAAAACTCCTTTATATCAATCTGTTCTCCAGATACATACAAAGTGCTTCCTCGGGCTTGCATGAGCCTCCCTGGCCATCCCCATATCCAGAGCTGATTAAGGGGTGGACTGGTCTGGCAGTTCCCCAGACCTCAATCTATAAGAGTTGCTAAATCATTGTTGGAATACTAATCGTTGCTGGAAATGTAAGAGTGTTAAGGATTTCCTCTTCACCGTAGCTGTTCTCGGGGAGATTGACAGGGAAAAGAGGTTCTCCAGCCTTCTTTTCCCCCAACAGTTATGGTTTGTATCAACAGTCAATAAGCTATTTCCAGAGGGAGTTGGATCCCTTTAACTGCCAGCTTTCAATTTGCTGACTGGAGTGCCCAAATTTGGAGCCAAAATTTCTCAGAAAAATAGACGAAAGTATGACTGTTCCTACAGAACTTCTACTACTTTAAATGTTGAAAGTTATCAGTGTGTAGGATCGGTGAATAATTCCACGCCCACACCTGTCTGCCCATATCCTTGCCAACCACCTTCCTGGATTTCATCTTCTCTCCCTAAGTCACTCTCTGTGAAGAATATTTGCACTGTGTTCCCAGTGAAGACATGAAAAACCTAATAATACCACGAGGTATGGCTTATCAAGGCTTGAGAGAAGAAGAGAAATCTGGAAACACTCTGGGAGTTATCTCTGCCATCTGTTTAAGCACAGAAAATATGTAAGTTTACCAAGTACAGATCTTCTTGGACTGACATCTCGATTAACCCATAATAAGTTGAAAACATCATAAGTTGAAAATGTGTTTAATACATCTAACCCACGGAACATCATAGCTTACCCTAGCCTACCTTGAACATACTGAGAACATACTGAGAATTAGATTAGCATCGAAACTGAAAAACAGAATGGTCTTATGGGCACACAATTGTGAGCGTATCAGTTGTTACCCTCATGATCACTGCGGCTGCCCAGCCTCATGACAGAGTAGCCTACCACATACCACTAGCTCAAAAAAATATCGAATTTCTAGGAGTGCCTTGGTGGCTCAGTCGGTTAAGTGGCTGCCTTTGGCTCAAGTCATGATCCTGGGGTACTGGGATCGAGCCCCACGTGGAGCTCTCTGCTCAAGTGGAGAGCCTGTTTCTCCCTCTCCCTGCAGCTCCCCCTGCCAGTTCTGTCTCTCTGTCAAATAAATAAAATCTCAAAAAAGAGGAAAATATCAAACTTCTAAATTTGAAGTATGTCTTCTACTGAATTTGTATCACTTTTGCACTATCGTAAAGTTGAAAAGTCGTGAGTTGAACCACTGTGAACCAGGGACTGTCTGTGGTGTTTTATCAACAATCCTCAGAGGCAGCCAACTGAACCCATGCCGGCTGGCGGCAATCGAAACAGACATGGGGGTCTGGCAGGAATGGACAGACTGCAGTAGGAGAGAAGCTTCTTTGGTTTTAATCCTCTGCACTCATGTCCTAAGGTGGGACAGATGGCATCACCTTTTAGACTGATGTGAAACACTGTTCTAATTTCCTTGCCACTTTTGGGTCTTTCTGACTTAGATTTTTTTTGCTTTTTCTGTGTTTGACTTTTTCATCTTCGGGATTTGTTTTTTTGTTTGTTTCTTGTTTCGTTTTGTTTTGTTTTAATGTCAGCCTATCTGTATACAGCTCTTCCCTCATCATCTTACCACATCATTGTTTCAACAACAAAATTTACAGTATACTGTTTAGGTTGTGTCGTGAAAATATATCTCTGTTTTCTTTTGAAGCGTCTATGATTATCATGGAGAGATCTGAGTGTGGAGTATAAGAACAGATTTGAGACTCAATTCCTATGCTTAACATCTGTATGGATGTGGGATATTTTCCTGATTTGTTTTAGACCCCGTTTATGACTTACAGAAGGAGTTAACCATTTGAAAATGCCCATGATATAGAAATGCTCCCTAAACTCTTTTTAAAAATTTTCCATTTTAGACAATGAACTTAAAGAAAACTTACTTGTTTTACCCATTTTATGTGATATTAACCACATTGTGTGTAGTAATGACTAGAGTATCCAATCCACTAATAGAGTTTGAGATGACATGACCACATGGGGACAGTTCTCATTAGGTACTTTAGGGAGAAGGCAAAGTACTTCTTTTGGTGTCTATGTGAGGTATATGATTTTGGTACTCTGGTATAGAAGGTATCCAATTTCCTGAGAAATAAACAAAGTAATGACACTTATTTTTCCAGTATGTTTTTTTATTTCATATAACCATGTCAAATGGCATATGCCTTCAACATCCTCTTGATAGTGGAGAATAATTCTATACTGAGGTGAACACAATCTCAGGTATAGAAAAGAAAGGGGGAATTAGTGCATTCCTATTTATTCATTCTCCCTGAATAAAATTACCAAACTAGACAATGTGTGTGTGTGTGCGTGTGCGCGCGGGTGTTTTGGAGTGCTGATAAAGAGAAGAGATTAAAAAGAAAGCACAAGAATTATTCCTTCTCTTATGGGATTATGCCTAAGAAAAGCACATAGAGACAAGAACAATTCAGTGTGATATATCCAAAATGACAAAGTAACATCATCCAGACTCCTCATTTGTGGTGCAGCAGTGAACATTTTATGAGTGATCTAGTTCTCGTGGAATAAGTCCGTACACTCTTCTAAAGAAAACAGACATTGAATGAAGCTTTAAAAAGGGAGATGATATGGGTTGAGACAGAAAGAGAAGGCTTTCCAGATAGGAGTCTTGGAAAAAGCCAGAGTGTGTGGTAACTGGAACAGATTTGTTTGCAGGAAAAGGGAAGTTGGGGGTGGGGGTGGGGAGTGATGTGATTGGAGAGTTAGAGAAGGTACAGTCCATGGAGGACCTTTCAAGGTTTTTCTTGACCCAAGGGGAGGCAGTAAACCTGTGTTTTGTGAAGCTCCTGCAGAGCTCTTCTCAGACAACACCATCTGGGCTCAGCCTTAGGGTAACTATGCTGAGTGACGCTACCCACTTGCACAATGCAAGTGCTAACAGAGGCTGTTCTGCATAGCAGACCACACAGGGTAGCTAGCATAAGTAGTGTCAACATTTTTTTTTTTTTTCAAAAGGGAGAAACAATTCCGAGAAGGCTGTCACAATCTCCTAATGCAACGGAGTCCCTGAGGTATTTTTAAAGAAGAGTGTGCAACTTTGTTTTTGTCTGTCTCTTACATATAAAGAATATTTTCTTTCCTTGGCAATTAAGTTTGCTATTAGAAAAACGTATCTATGACCTCTACGCCATGGAAAAATTTGGAATAATCAGTATTGATGCTTATGAAAAAGTTTTCTTACTCTAAGACCGTCTGCTTTCCCTCAGCATTTCTCTTCAGGCAAGGAGCTCCCTCTGGCATGCATTGTTCTAGAGCCAAAGCATACTGTCTGTGCCGAGCTGTCTGCCAAACCTACTAACCTCCTCTTGTTCTGTTTCCTTTTTTTTCCTCTTTCGTTTCTTTTATTCCCTAGGCAATTTATTCTTTATTGTTCATTTTAGCCCCTCCCTTTTTGCTTTTTCTTCTCCCCAACCCCCCTTTCCTATTCTTTCCTTTCCTTTTCCCTTCCTTTTATGTTTTGAATTACCAAGTCTTCCATGTGTGCACAGTTCTAGACATGGCTCTGGTGGGAAAGAGAAGACTGACTCTGGGTTTATAAAGTCTTGGTCCACTTGGACAAAACCTTTTTTGGATACCAGATTTAATGTATAATTCCACATTACCAACTGTCTTCTGTATTAGTCAGGGATCTTCAGAGAAACAGAACCGTAGGCATTACTTGTATCTCATCCATCTATCTATCATCCATCTATCTATCTAAGAGATTTACTATGAACAGTTGCCTTATGTGTTTATGGAGGCTGGGAAGTCCCACAGTCTGATGTCTGTCAGCTGAAAATCCAGGGAAGTGGTGGGTATAGTTCCAGTCCAGGTCTAAAGGACTGAGAACAGGGGAGCTGATGGTGTAAGTCTCAGTCCCAGGGCAGGAGAAAACCAATGCTAATGACCCAGCTCAAGCAGGAAGGCAGGGAGACAAATTCCCCTTCTTCTGTTTTTTATTCTACCTAGGCCCTCAATAAATTAGATGAAGCCCATCCACATTGGGGAGAGCAATCTGCTTTATATAGTCTACCAGTTCAAATTTTAATCTCATCTGGACATACCTTCACAGACACACCAGAAATAGTTAAATATAGTTTAGTCAAATATCTGGGCGCACTGTGGTCCAATCAAGTCAACCCATAAAATTAATCATCACACCTTTCTGGTTCTGGACCAGTCCCACCCAAATCCTGTATCCTGATTTTTCTCTTGAAATTTCAACTCAACAAATTACAGATCACCAATTTTCTTAGGTTCAGAATTTAATGGACACTGAAAGTACTATCTGAGCCGTGCATAATTCAGTGGGACCATCATTTCTTGTTTTCTAGCTATACCCCAAATATTCATGATTTCTAAAGATTTACTGATTTCAAGCAATCAGTTTATAGTCAATTGACTCATTAAACATGTGATTATGCAAATATTCAGATTACTTTTGCCAATGTAAAGTCACTATGATGTATTACACAGAGTTTTTATTTTTTTTTTTTAAGATTTATTTTTAAGTAATCTCTACATTCAACATGGGGTTTGAACTTCTAACCCCAAGATCAGGAGTTACACGATCCACTCACTAAGCCGGTCAGGTACCCCTGTATATAACTTTTTAAAAATAGTGATTTATGTAACTCTTGAGCCGGGGAATATTAGACAATATTTAATTGACCTTATTTAATGTCATCATCCCATTTTTTTAGAACTAAAAATCTAATTGAACTAAAATCATACTTGTTATTGATGGAGCCAGGGTTGAACTCAGGTTTCCTAACTCAATGTCCTTTATAGACTATGGAACAATTAAATCAACCTACCTTCCTTCCTTCCTTCCTTCCTTCTTTAAGATTTTATTTATTTGAGAGAGAACAAGTGCATGAGCACAGGAAGGGGTAGAGGAAGAGGGAGAAATAGACTCCCCACTGAGCAGGGAGCCCAGCACAGGGCTTAATTCCAGGACCCTGAGATCATGACCTGAGCCAAAAGCAGATGCTTAACCAATGGAGCCACTCAGGTGCCCCTCTTGTTTCTACTTTCTTTCTTAGCCTCTGCTTTCAGGCAGAGCTATTACCTTCCATAAGAAGCATTCTGGAATAGCTGTTACAAGCATGTTCTATGGGGTCTACTCAAACAGGATTCTGCCCTCAACCTTCCCACTTACTGGTTGTATGAGGTTCGGTTGCCCGGTTAACCTAGCTGAGGTTGCTTCCCCACATGTCATGCAACATAATAAGTCTAATAAGAGATCCATTGAGGGCACCTGGGTGGCTCAGTGGGTTAAGCCTCTGCCTTCGGCTCGGGTCATGATCTCAGGGTCCTGGGATCGAGTCCCGCATCAGGCTCTCTGCTCAGAGGGGAGCCTGCTCCCCCGCCCCACCTCTGCCTGCCTCTCTGCCTACTTGTGATCTCTCTGTGTTAAATAAATAAAATATTTAAAAAAAAAAAAAAGAGATCCATTGAAGTAAAGCATAGCACCCAGCATACAGGGACCAATAAAACCATTAGCCATTATTACATGTGTCATCTCCAAGTTTAGTGAAAATTTCAACTACATACGCATCTAAATTTTGTTGACTAAGATAAAGCAAAGGATCTATCATTGTAGTTTTCGGTAGAACATTCCTTCCTTCATAACATAGAAGGATTAATCGACACTTTTTGGATACTTCCAATTTTTTAATTTTCAATTTTAATTTTTTTGGTAGCTTTATGGTTTTATTAACATAAATAAGAAGTGCACACAAGCTGTCTATTCATTTTCTTTGCTGTGCAGCCTGGCTTTGAGTTTGGGGACTCTGATGGCCAGCGGGGCTGCTCTTTCCACAAGTCCTTCCCCTCGTGGAGCTTACGTTCTAGTGGAAGGACAGCCATAAACAAATCAATCTGCAAAGCAGTATGTAGCATGTCATTGGATGATATCTGCTCTGGAGAGAAGTGCAGAAAGAGGGGACTACGGTGTCTTGGGTAGGAGCTGATAGTTTTACTTAGTGTGGATAAGGAAAGACATCTCAGGTAAAGTGTCAGTTGAGTAGAGAACTGAAAGAAGTAATGGTTGGAGATGCAAGAATAACTGGGAGAAAGGCATGCTGGTCAGCAGGGAAGACAAGCCAAGCACTGAGGTCGAAGTATGTATGCTTGGTGTGTGACAGACAACAAGAAGTCTTTCTTGACTGTGGCACAAAGATTCAGAGGAAAGAAGGCAGGGACAGAGTCAGAGAGTGCATGTGACAGGGTGGGTGGAAATGGTGGCAGCAGGGCGTGCAGGCCCAGGTCAGGGCTTGACCATTTACTCTGTTCATATGATTTTGGGCCAAGAAGGGATCTGATTTATACTGTAAAAGGATAAGGCTCATTATTGTGTTGAACAATAGGCCAAGGCGCTGAGATCAGTTAGAGGCTACATTAACAATGCGGGTGAGAGAGGACAGTGGTTATCGGTAAAGACCTTTGAAAAGTGGCTGGATTCTGATGTATCTGTTCTGGATGTGATGGGGAGCAAAGGACCCACTTATAACAAGACTGACTATATCAGAGAAAGAGCAAATTTCCTAGGTGTCAGGCAATCATGTGAACATTTCTGCTGGGAAACATCTACAATTATTTATACTTACTGAAAGTTGATTCAGTATTATGCAACTGATGAAATATATAATAAAGTGTAAGATCACTGGTTATTTAATGAAAACACACAGCCACCTGTTTATACAAACTGTTGTTCCTCAGGGACACATGTTCACATTCTAGAGAGTCATGTGACACGAAGGTTACTAAGATAAACTCAGTACAGTTTCTGTATGGAAAAAAATGACCTCCATTCCAGCTAATGGGCCTGTTTTAGAAGGGATAGACATGTAGACAAAGTCATGTAATGAACATGTACTTCTGAATAATAAATGGCTATTGCAATGGGGGCGGGACAGTTTGCCACAGATGAGCCACAGACCTTGAGTTAATGAACATAAAGCTTATGTGACTGATATTGCTGGTTGTCACCTAACATGTGTTCTCCCCATCTTAGGTTTTAGAACTGATTTTTAGCTAAGCACATGACTGTAGAATAAATAATATATTTTCCACCCTCATCTACAACTAAATATCAACAAGAGACTTCATTTTTTTTTTTAAATATGGAACATAACCAGAATTTGTGGGCAACTTCTCTTAAATGAAAGAGGCATGTTGTTCTTTGTCTCTTTTTCTTTTCTGCTGGCTGAAACTAAACGTGATTGCTGGGGGGCGCTTGGGTGGCTCAGTGGGTTAAGCCTCTGCCTTCGTCTCAGGTCATGATCTCAGGGTCCTGGGATCGAGCCCCGAATAGGGCTCTCTGCTCAGCAGGGAGCCTGCTTCCCTTCCTTTCTCTCTGCCTGCCTCCTGCCTACTTGTGATCTCTGTCAAATAAATAAAATCTTTAAAAAAATAAAAATAAAAAAAAAATGTGATTGCTGGGCCTTGAGCAGCTATTGTGGACCATAAAATGGAAGTTATTTGAAAACAAGAAGTAACAGAATGTAAGTGCCTCCTGCCCTAGTAGCGGCAGACCAGGAAGGCTTGCATTCCAAAACAAACATCTAACTTGTTTCAGCGGCTGCTATTGTGAGCTTTCTTTTTTTTTTTTTTTCTTTTTCTTTCTTTCTTCCTTTTTTCTTTTTCTTTTTTTTTTTTTTTAAGATTTTATTTATTTATTTGACAGACAGAGATCACAAGTAGGTAGAGAGAGAGAGGAAGGGAAGCAGGCTCCCTGCTGAGCAGAAAGCCAGACATGGGGCTCTATCCCAGGACCCTGGGATCATGACCTGAGCTGAAGGCAGAGGCTTTAACCCACTGAGCCAGCCAGGCACCCCAAGATTTTAGTCCTTTATTTGACAGAAAGAGACAGTGAAAAGGGAATATAAGCATGGGGAGTGGGAGAGGGAGAAGGAAGCTCCCCATGGAGCAGGACCTGATCCCAGGACCCAAACCCGGGAGCCCAGGATCATGACCCAGGCTGGAGGCAGACACTTGACTACTGAGCCACCCAAGTGTCCCTACTGTGAGCTTTTTGTCTTTCGAAGCTGACTCTTACCTGATCCAGGTAGGAATAAATAGACCATCTTGATAAAGAACTAAAATTTTGATTAATCTTTGCACTCTTCTTTTAATATTTTACATTGACGTCGATTTATTCAGTGAAATATTAAAATATTCAAGTTATGCTAATACGTTTTATAAAATAAAAATTTCACCTCAATGTAGATCAATTATAGAATCTTTAAGGTAAGTTAAAAAAGAATCATAATACAAAGTATAGTAATAAAACTGGATGCTGATTCACCATGCATTCTGAGCCCAGAAAAGTTTCCAAGTGGTCATGGTTGGCTGTCTTCAGTATAACCTCCCTAGTGACTAAAGCCTAGTTCTGGGCTCTACGTGGTGACTTCCAGTTTAGTAATTCTTAAGTGAATGTGTTCCTAAATGAATGTGCATCCAAAGAGTAAATATGCTTTCTTAGATCTGTAACTGGCACACTGGTAGAGTCAATGATGTTTAATTTTGCTGTTTCTATGGAAATTCCATCCAATTTTCTCCTTTCAGTTATCTCTGAACTTTTGAGTCCAAAGGTTAAAGGTAATTAAAAATCCTAGATTTTATTGAGCCCATGCATAATAGTTTCCTTGAGATATAAAGATGTCAATTTAACAATATTTTAAGTGAAAATATTGCAATACTTGAAAAGAATTTAATTAAATTTAGGGGGAAAAAGGAGAACATCTTTTTCTAGCCACACTTGGACTATTTCTAAATAAACGTGGAAGGATTAACTGTTGAATAATGCAAATCCTACAGTTTCCATCTGTATTTCCAGATGAAAGGGCTTGACATATTTGAATAACCAACAAGTTTTGCATGCTTATTCTTAGTAACTGCTTGAGGTTATTCTCACGATGCCATTTACAACCCCATAATTAAAAATCTAGATGAAAAGAAAAACTTCACTATAAATATACCCATTTCTTTCTTTATGTCTTGAGTAGCAATTTTTCCATTAAATGATGTAGAAGATTTGAGCCATTGGGCATAAAAGCCACATTACTTTTAAATTACTATGCATATGATAATCAATAACTGTGATTAGAAGGTAAATGCCAGGTAATAAAAATGTAAACATAAGCCGCTTTCTACTTTTAAATGAGAATTTGAATTATGCTATAATCTCTTTTGGATCCACTATCTAAAACTGTGTTTGCCTCGTTTTCTGAGAAAACTTATTTCTCTGTCTGGTGAGCATCCCACAGTCATAAACTTAAACAAATGCAGCATATAGTACAGTAATAAAAATATCACAACAACTTTATGTTTATAACAAAGTTATCAACAATTTTGCAACAAAATGCACAGCACTAAATAGGAAATGAGTTCCATTTGAGGGATTTGATTTATATTATGCCATAGAATCACACAAGTTATTACAGTAAGGTTGAAATCGCTGAAGAATAGAGGTGGACAGTGAACACAGGCTATAACAACATAAGAAGGAGACTTGAGAACTCTTTTGATGATAATCAGATCATAAAAATTCATCTATATATGTATGTGTGTATGTATAGCTGTATATGTAAAATAAATCTATTACAAATATATAAATTAAACCCTATATTTAAAATCAGTATTCCACAGGAGTAGATAGACGAAAACATTTTGGAGAGAGAAGGAGAAAAATACTGTTTCTCTCTAGGTCCATAAAATTTAAAGGGAAATTGGCAAAGTAATGTTAAGGCATTATTACTCATGATCAATTGGAAATTTGATGACAGGAAGCTCACATTAGTGCTTCTCTGACTCGTTTTGATTGTAAATGTCCTTGTAAGTGTTTTTAGTGTGAATGGTTTAGATCACATGGTGGCTGAGAGCACAGACTTTTCACAAAGATCTGGACAAATTTCTCCCTTTGATATTTACCAATTATATAATCTTGGGGATGTAACTTTGTGAAGCTTCAGTTCTCATGTATAAAAATGGTGCAACCACATTCTCTCCTTCATAAGGTTGCATTTAGCATTAAATGAGATAATTAATCTGTTAATCGTGGAGCATGGATGGCACTTAAGGTTAATAAACTTTAGCCATTATTATTACCGTCCCTAGAGAAAATCAGCAGGAAGTTTTTGCTTCTATGGGGCACCTGGGTGGCTCAGTTGGGTTAAGCATCTGACTCTTGGTTTCAGCCCAGGTTGTGATCTCAGGGTCATGAGATCTCCCTCTCCCTCTGCCCCTCCCACTGTGCTCTCTCTCTCTCTCTCTCTCAAAGAAATAAATAAATCTTAAAAAAAAAAAAAAGAATATGTTGCTTCTAGTATGCAACTAATTTAGCTTAACATTCACCATCAATTTGAAAACAGCTTTTGTTGGATCATATGAAATAGTCATATCAAATATATACACGTGAATTATAAGACATTCATTTTTGATAAGGTGAAATTGTAAAAAAAAAAAAAAAAAGGCTTAGATGCCAGGAGACATGGCATTTAACATTTGCATTTGTGGGTGATTTAGGTTCCCCTGCACTTCCAGGATTTTCTATGGTCCCAGTTTTCAGCACCACATTGTTAATATACATAAGAATGTAATAATGTAATAAAGGGTGATAAGACAAGCAATATTGATAAGCATATAGTTTGATACTGAAACTTTAAAACAATGAAAAAACTGAATAAAAGAAAGTAAGCTGTAGAATTTCTTTTTTGAAGAGATGAATGGTTATTTTGTTTGTATGCACAGATAAAATTATTAGCACTTTTAAGATTTTTTTTCTGCTTTATTCAGATATAATTGCCATGTAACATTGTATTAGTGTCAGGCATACAATATACTAATTTGATATATGCATGTGTTGTGAAAAGATCACCATGCTAATTTTTTTTAACACCCATAACTTCACATAGTTGCAGAATTTTTTTCCTTGTGGTGAGACTTTTGAGATCTACTCTCGTAGCAATTTTTAAATTGCATGATATGGTATTGTTGACTAGAATTCTCACATTGTGCATTACATCCTGGGACTTACTTATCTTACAACTGGAAGTTTGGACCTTTTGGCCACCTTTGCCCATCCCCCACTCCCCACCTGTGCAGAGTTGTTTAAATGAAGAAAACACCTGAAGATTTTAGTTGTCCCCAAGAACACAAAGAGCCAAGACTGTGATTTAACTGCTAATACCATCAACTCAGTCAATCATACTGAGAGACAAGAGAGATGGACAGAGGACTCTGAAATCAAGAACTCTACCTCACTCCTCCTTTCTACACTTTCTTCTCTTGGATTCTGTGACTTGTCATTCTTGGGGCTTTCCTTCTTATCTCAATGGCTGCCTATAGCCAGTCTCCTCTGCTGGCTTCCCCTCTTCTACCTGACACGTGATGTTGCAGTGTCCTGGAGCTCTATCCTTGGTCCTCTTTTCTTCTCCATGTATATTTCTCTCTCGATGATCTCATATAGTTACATGGCTTTTAATATCACTTCTGTGCTGATGACTCCAAAATACACATCTCCGGCTCAGATGACATTTTTATTTCAGACTCATGTGTAACTGCTTATTCAACATGTCCACGTGTCAACTTTACATCCAGAAAGATATGTAGGGAGGATTTGATCTTCTCTGTTAAATCTGCTCAATTTGAAGCTTTGACCATCTCAGTTCATGACCACTCTGTTCTTCCTATTCCTGTGGCCAAAACCCCTTAGTTCATGCTTGATCTCTTGATTTCTCTTAAAATCTATGTGCAGGGAATTCTGTAGGCTCAGCCTTTTAGATAAGCCAGAATCTGACCACTTCATGTCTACCATCCTGTTCAAGCCACCATCTTCGCTCACTGGATTACTCAAATAGGTCTTACCCACTATAATCTATTCTTATTATAGTCTGAATGCCCTTTTATTTTATTAATTTTTAGAAGATTTTATTTATTTGACAGAGAGAGAGATCACAAGTAGGCAGAGAGGCAGGCAGGGGTGGGGGGAAGCAGGCTCCCTACTGAGCAGAGAGCCCAGATGTGGGGCTCAATCCCAGGACCCTGAGATCATGACCTGAGCTGAAGGCAGAGGCTTAACCCACTGAGCCACCCAGGCACCCCCTGAATGCCCTTTTAAAGCCAAAGTCAAATCATATTATTCCTCTGCTCATTAGGAAGAAAGCCATGGTCCCTACAATGACCTAAAAAGTTCTATATCATCTAGCCCCAGTCACCCTCTGATCTTTCCTCCTGCTTTTCCCATTGCCTGGTCTACTCTAGCTACACTCTTTCTGTTATTCTTCAACACACAAGCATGTTCTGCAGAGGGTAGGTTAGCTTTTCCATTTTTCTAGAATGCTTTTCTTTTCTTTTCTTTTTTTTTAAAGATTTTATTTATTTATTTGACAGACAGAGATCACAAGTAGGCAGAGAGGCAGGCAGAGAGAGAGAGAGAGGGAAGCAGGCTCCCCGCTGAGCAGAAAGCCCGACGCGGGGCTCGATCCCAGGACCCCGGGATCATGACCCGAGCCGAAGGCAGAGGCTTTAACCCACTGAGCCACCCAGGCACCCCTAGAATGCTTTTCTTTCCACATTTCTTTCTGGCTATTTCTCTCCTGTCCTTCAAGTTTTCTCACATCTCAATTTTTTAATACTGCCTCACTGGCCACTAAATATAATGCAGCAGGTAATCTCATCCTTTATACTTCCAATATCCTGTGTCTACTCTAATTGCTTTTTCCATAAAACTTAATTTCTAAAATACTATAAAGTTATTTATTCATTATATATATTGATTCTGTCTTCCTTCAGTAGCATATAAGCTCCAAATGGGCAGAAATCCTTAACTATCCTGTTCAGTGATTTCAAGTGCTGAGGACAGTCCCTTACTGAAAGCAAGTGCTTAGGAAATATTTGTTGGATGAATGAAGAGACTACTAGCACCCCATCACAGAGAGGTGTTAGTTTCAAGAAAATAATTGATCATCTGTGTAAAATGTTACTGAGCAATAAATTATGAAAAGCACTTTAGTTCTAATTCCTAAAATGTCATTTATGACCTTGATCAGGGTCACTTCAATGGAATGGTGGAGGCAGAAGACTGAGGTCAAATGACCAAATCAGAGACAAAGTATGAACACTTGCTAAAATAGGAGAGACATGAATGCAATTATAGACCTGGTGGGAGGAAATCCGATGTGGGGAAAGTGACTGAGATCCTACAGTGAGAAGATGTACTTGGTTTTGTCAGGTCTGTGAGGTGGAAATCTGAAGGAATCCCTATAACCATCAGTGGGTGACATTATACTTTTTTCTCTGAGACTGGGAGCACCAGGTTGAGAATGGTGAGGACAAAAATCACTGTTTTTAGATAAGGTACAGGAATTTTTTGCTTTAGCATTAATTTTCTCAATAAATGACAAACCCTGCTTTTCTCTTATAATAATAAGGAGAGCTCTAGTAAGGAAAGTAAAGTAAAGACTTTAAATTTTTGAGTATTTTTGCTGGACAACAGGAGCTCTGCCAGGGACATGTAAAAGGTTCTGGAACAGTGCTGAGAAGCGCAACTGAGACTGAAATCACAACTCAGTATTGGTTTCATCCTTTCCATATTTCAGCATGCTGGTATAAAAATAAAGATGTTGGGGTAATGTGGTGTGAAATATGAAAGTAAAAATATTTGGAATTGAGACATTCCTCCTATAGCTCCCACCATCTTAAAAGTCTTTATGCATCTGTTAAAGGGAAAAAAAAGCAATTTTCTCTTCTAGCTCAAGTCATTTGCTTAGAAGTAGCTCAACTGGTCAAACAATATATATTCTATCTACTGGCTTCAAAATCTGTCTATACTGTCTAGCTACAAACCCCAAAAAACTCCAAGTGCATCAATGAGACATCACCCCTCTTGTTAAAAAAAAAAAATTTAATCAAAATTTGAGTTGTGTCTATGTTTGAAAATTCAACTAAATTACATGTAATGTAATGAAATCTAAGTGTGTCTTTTGTCCCTATAAAAACTGTCTCATTAACTTAGTTCAGAATTTGCTCCATATAGTTTTCTATAATCAAGAAGCTCTCCCATAGTTTTATGGTAATAAACTGTCTCCAGGCCGATATATGTTACATGTTGCTCAATTTCAAGATTTCTGTAAGACGTTAGGATTGATTGAAGCCAAAGATTGTTCAAGAAATGTCAAGAAAGACAAAAGGAAATTTGATGTGTTTGCACACATGTGAGTGAGGTAATGCAGCATGGGGACAAGGTTGGAAGTCAAAATAGGACTTTAGACAGTAAAAAGAAGGGTCAGAGAATCTGTGAAATGTACACGATCAAAGAATATTTATGGTGGTGCATCTAGGATTTGTCAGGAATGGGGTGGATTATTTATGATGTGTATGCTTCTGGACACTGAATTGAAAGTGATGAAACTCAAGCTGTCTTGTCAGAGATGTTATAAGAATGAGGCTGAATGAGGCTGGATGAGACGATCTGATTCCTGATGCCCCTTCTCAAGGCAAGATTCCACGATTCTCTCCCACTCCATAGTTCCTCATTTTCTGGAGCACCATTTGTCAGCCTCTTCTTATATTTCCAATTAGAATATACTTGCACTTGTTACCATACACACACACACACACACAGCCAGTGTACTGGCATCCCTGAGCTGCCAAATGCTTCTTTCAAACCCATGGACCTCCAGTCTTCTTGTTATATACAATAAGTAAAGGACCATATTATCTAAGAACTGGCAGTAAAAGAACTGTGTCATTTTAAGTTGAACGTGTCCTAATAAATGAGATAGCTCAGTCTGGCCAGGTACTCAGCGAGATATGTGGGTAGAAAAATGACAAAACATATATGATCTCTACCCTCATGGTGTGTT
The DNA here is from genome assembly GCF_963455335.1 of Martes martes. Classification (NCBI taxonomy): domain Eukaryota; kingdom Metazoa; phylum Chordata; class Mammalia; order Carnivora; family Mustelidae; genus Martes; species Martes martes. Next base: position 122,144,769 of record NC_137889.1, on the reverse strand, counting down.
CACAGAAATAAGGGAGATCAAAACAAGAAAAAATGAACTTAACAGTGTGGCAAGTGTAATTAAAGAAATGATTGTGTGCTGTGAGATTGACCAACAGGGAGACTGAATTGAGCACTGTATTATTATTTTAAGATTTATGTATTTATTTGAGAAAGAGAGAGAGAGAGAGAGGGAGAGAGAAACTCATGCAAAATCCCTGCTGAACACATAGCCTGACCCGGGGCTTGATCTGTTGACCCTGAGATCAGGACCTGAACTGAAAGAGTCAGACGCTTAACGGACTACACCACCAAGTGAGCTATTAAACTCACTTTTTGACCATTCACAAAGACAGACCCTCTTTGGCAATGATCTGTGGAATTCTGGAGGCCCAGATATTTTTAAGGCCTCTTTATAAGTCTTTTAATTTGAAAAAACTACTTTTATTCTTCAAAGTTTTAAATTTAGTGAAGTACAGAACCATAAGCTCTTGAGTCCCACAGCTCCTTATGAAATCACTTGCCCAGTAATGATCTGGGCAAGACACTTAGTTCCTCTCCACCTACACTTTCTCATTTGTAAAACAGTACTGGTGCTACAAGGTTGTTGCAAGATTTAAAAGAATAATATATAAAAAGAAAAATTCTCATCAGAGGACCTTGCACATAATATTAAAAAATGTTTTAATTATTTTAATGAATTCTCCAAGGTTACAAGGTTATGTGAAAATGTCCTTGACTGATAGCAGCATAAAATTATATGATATTTTACAAAAATATTAAGGTTCATACATTGTGTTCTTTAAATTCTAGAAGCATCCAATATTGAGATAAAAGCTGTATTTTTAAAATTTTGCCTTGCAAAGAAGGTTTGCAAAGTAAATATTTTGGTTTGTATGTTGAAATAAATATGGATCTGGCATTCAGAAGTTGACCAATGTTTTAGTTTCCATTATATAAATAGTATGGAAAAACCAGAGAAAGCAAATTAAGAATTGAAATACAGTATATCATCCCAATTAAAATGTGTGCACAAGGCTGAATCTCCTAAATCAGAAAATATGAATGTATGTCCAATGGCTTTTTTAAAAAGCACAGATTTAAGGATGTATTTCTGGTGTGGCTTAACATTTTATCTATCTTACTAATTTCTTTTATTTACTATATTTCTAAGTTGACTATAATCAAATCTTCCCTGCAATTTAATAATCTGAGAATATTTTGGAGATCAACAATATTATTTAGTAGAGTAGCAAAATTGTAGTTCAAAGCAACCACAAATATTTTGATGTTTATAGTAAATAAAGCCGTCACTGCTTCTGAATTTTTTTCAATCTTAGTTATTTAGAAAATGAGTTTAACAAAGCTTAACTCAAGTGAAAAACAAAAGAAAACTACCTTAGAAAGAAACCAAGTCACACTGATTTTCAAGAGTCAAATGAAATAACATTCACTCCTGGATGATAGCGTGCTCCTTTCTTTCAGTTCCTGTTGTTTCTATTTAAGTTTTACAAAAATAAATTGCTTTTTAAGTGAACTGGAAGGAAATTACAGAGCCAATTAATTCTTAATTGCAAGGGACACACAAATAACAGAAAAATGCATAATGTAAGTGAACTAGCTAGACATGTCTAAACTTAAGACAACCTTGTGAATATATGCATAGAAATAAAGACCGAGAGAAATGAGGAAACGTAAGGAAAAGTCTCAAGGAGGAGATACTCATTTCATTCTACTTCGTTTAAAATAAACTGTAATGTCACTATAATATAATCTTTTAACAAATAAAACAAAAATCATGTTTATAAAGGTTTTTAAAATAATGAACAAGGAGTGGTTAACAATTTATAACAAGGGGACACGATTTTCTAGTAGTTTGTCATCTGATTAGGGTTTTACTTCACTGTGGAGTACTCTGACTTCAAATTTCCCAGAGTTTAAAGTATTTTGTTAGTTTCACACTCTCAACACTCAAATGACCCAATTTTTTAAATAGATTTTATTTTTAGAACAGTTTCAGATTTAAGGAAAAATTGAGAAAATCAAGTACTGTGTACACAGTTTCACCTATTATTAACCTTTTCATTAGTATGGTACATTTGTTACAATGTACCAATAATGATACATACTTATTAATTAAATTCCACAGCTTATCCAGCTTTCCTTAGTTTTTAATGTATTTTTCTGTTCCAGGATCCCATCCAAGTTACACATTATGTTTCATTAGTCATGTCTCCTTAGGGTATGTTTTGACTATGACAGTTTTTTCTCAAGGTGTAACAGGCTGTGACTTTCCTTGTTTTTGATGACCCTTATAGTTCGAAGGAGTGCTAGTCAAGTTTTATTGAGGATGTTCTTTAATGGAATTTGCCCAACGTGATTAGATTTGACTGTGGGTTTTAGGAGGAAGACCACAGAGGAGAAGTGCCATTTTCATCATTTCAGATGAAGATTACAAACTACGAACATGATTTTGACTGCTACTAGTGATCTTGATCTCACGGCTGAAGCAGCACTTCTCGGGTTTCTCCATGACAAGGTTACTCCTTTCCCCACTCTCCCTTCCATGCTCCTTGGATAGAAGTCACTTTTGGATAGAAGGCTGCACTTAGGATGTAAAGAGTAATACTCTACCTCCTTTAAGGTGAAGTATCTATATCACTTATTTGGAATTCTGCATGAGAGATTATCTTTTCTCCCTCATTTATTAATTTATTCAATTATTTTTTCATATCAGTATGACCTCATGGTTACTTATTTCATACTTCATATTATAACCCAATGCTACTTTATTTTCTTGCTCAAATTGCCCCAGATTTGGCTACTGGGAACTCTTACAGCTCTTATTCCTGCCTAAGTGTATTTTTTTTTTTAAGATTTTATTTATTTATTTGACAGAGATCACAAGTAGGCAGAGAGGCAGGCAGAGAGAGAGAAGAGGAAGCAGGCTCCCCTCCGAGCAGAGAGCCAGATGCGGGGCTTGATCCCAGTACCCTGAGACCATGACCTGAGCCGAAGGCAGAGGCTCAACCCACGGAGCCACCAGGTGCCCCCAAAGTGTATTTTTTAAAGAATCCATTTTTTATGTAAACTCCAATCCTAGCACATGCCCAGCTTTTCTGGGAGTGAACCACTGAGAAGACACAGTGTGAAAAATCTTTGCAGCATTAAAAACAAGAAGTGATCAATGTTACAAAAGCCGAACTTGAAAATCTGAGGCCGTAAAAGGACAGAGGAAGTGACAAGGCATTACGGAGAGAGTAAGGATTTTTCACCATTTAATAATGATGTCAAAAATTCTAGATATTTTAAATCATTGTTCTGTCTGTATTTAGCAAGATAATATGGTATCAGCTTTCATCAGATATACACATTAAAAATCCTGAAAACTGTATTCATTTTAGGATATTACCTAGCAGGAAGCTATCTGTATTCCTTTTTGGAAATGTTAAGAGTCGCAGTTTGTCCGCCTTAGATTCAGAAATGCTTTCTCTCTTTGGGAATTGGACTACCCAGATTTTGCAAAACTTTATTAAGTAAAATTCTTTGTGGACTTGTAGGTGATATTTTTAAGAAATAGTGGACCCGATTCTTCCACTGTTGGAGGTGAGTCATGTTGGAAGGAAATTCCTGGGTTTTCAGGAAAACAGGTCAAAGATCCAGGAGGATGAAACTTGGAGAAAAGGTTTGTTTGCTGAACAAACCCTACAAATGCAAGAATCTTCCAGAGTTCTTCTTTAATCAGTACTCTAAATGTGGAAGCATGCTATTACCAGAAAAAGAGAAATTGGATCTAAAGCTAATCTTGCCTGCCCATATATATATGGGCAGGCAAGCTTCCTGCTAGGTAATATCCTAAAATGAATACAGTTTTCAGGATTTTTAATGTGTATATCTGATGAAAGCTGATACCATCTTATCTTGCTAAATACAGACAGAACAATGATTTAAAAGATCTAGAATTTTTGACATCATTATTAAATGGTGAAAAATCCTTACTCTCTCCGTAATGCCTTGTCACTTCCTCTGTCCTTTTACGGCCTCAGATTTTCAAGTTCCGCTTTTGTAACATTGATCACTTCTTGTTTTTAATGCTTTATATATAGTTTTATATATAGACAGATAGATAGATAGATAGATATAGAATCATTGCTCCACTGTAAACACCAATCACCATGCCACTTTTTATGATCAAAAATACAATATAAAAGGCCAGACAATATTAAAATCAGGGTATTCCTCAGATCAACCTGATAATTCTATTCATTCACCACTTTCTAAAATGGATACACTTGGAGGAAACAGCTACAGTTGGTTAATTACAACTTGCCACTTGTGTAACTTGATATTTTTTTTATCTCTGATTTCATTTTTTAATCTATTACTTACTTCTTTTAGTTATTATGAGAACCTGAAAATGAAAAATAATGGAAAAAGCTTAAATTTAGGAATACCAGTATTTACATGTAATACAGTTCATCAGTTAGAAATGCTACTGATTCAACGAATATCTAATCATAGGTTAAAATATTTGGAGATAAAAATTTCCTAAATATGGCATATATTCCCTCTCTATAGCACATTTTAGTGAGTTCAAAGTGTTATTTTTTTCATTAAATCTTCTTGATAGCTCTGTGGGATAAGTATATTGCAAAGCTTATCATCTGCTTTCCATTGGAAGGGAATTGAAAAGAGCAGTTGTGAGTCATCCATGGTGAATCATTAAGTGAATGAAATACTACCAAATTTCTTAAATTGTACTATAGGATTCTGGTTGTATTTTCTTATGAAAATAATGCAAATAGACAGACATAAAATTAGAATGGAACTAAAGACTTACTACTGACAAGCTTTAATCATCACATTCCTGGTCTCCTATTTTCCAGTAGTGAATAACACAAACACTCTTTTGGGAAGTTCTAACTTACTGTAGTTTTAGATGGTATCAAAGTTTATGTCCTTACCATGTATTTTTACTGCTTCTCAAGAAGGCATTGACTTTATTTCAATTCGTGATTTGTGTTTTAATGCCATAATAATATGGACAGAACTTTGGTTCACAACGAGGTAAAGGGAATTTCCTTTGGGCAATATTTCCATATGTATATATTCTGTCGTCATTCTTTATTGTCTTCTTGATAAAAGAAACAGGAGCCCAAAGTTGGTAAATTAGTAAAAATGAGCTGTTTTGCTTTCTCTTTTATTTTAAAGCTGTAAGAATGAAAATGCGATCACCGAGGTCGTGGATGTAATCTCTAACAAAATACCAAGAAAGCAAGTCTGTTACATTGTTTTCCTTGTGTCATAAGAATAAAAACACAAGAGCAGCCTATGGGCAGGTAATGGTGTGAGATTTCTTTTGAAAAAGCTGTGTGAAAAAGAATATTTATAGCAAAGGAAGACAAAGATAAATGCAGACCATGAGAGAGCATTCCTCGAGGCCAGTTTTATCTAGAATTCGGAAACTAGAAACAGACAAAGCTAATGAAACACCACCCACACCTCCCTGCCACCCCCAGCAATCCACGTGTATATGAGGAGGAGTAGAGAAGACCAGGCTTGAATTCTTTTTTCTTTTTTTAAATTTTCTTTATTTATTTGACAGAGATCACAAGTAGGCAGAGAGGCAGGCAGAGAGATGGAGAAGCAGGCTTCCCACGGAGCAGAGAGCCCCATGCAGGGATCCATCCCAGGACCCTGGGATCACTACCGGAGTGGAAGTCAAGAGTCTTTAACCCAATGATCCACCCAGGGCCCTGCAGGTTTGAATGCTTAAAGGCTGTTTTGTACAAGTTAATCATCATTACTGTTCATCTCCTAGCTTCTGTTATTTTCAGCATCAAATGATACAGAGTGTAGCCCTGTTTATTTATTCATTCACTCATTGATTCATTTGTTCATCCGTTTATTCTTGCAACAAATAATTTATTGAATGTCTACCAATTAGAATCTTTCTCCCCGCTTTCATCAATGGTTCCAGAGAAAGACATTAACTGCTTCACATTGATGAAACTGACACACATCGCTCTTATTTCTGTCCACAAATGAGCCTGGAAAGCTGCACGTGTCCTTGAGTGGACATCTGAAAGCTGTGGGCTCCAGGCACAACCCTGCACATCAAACACGGTGGGAAGGAAGAGGGCAGCTGGGGCACCGAGACTCTCACCGGACCCCATCACGCTTAAGCTGGTTCAAATAAAAAGCCTTTGAAAATCCTTTCATCAAGCTTCAGGTCTGCTTGTGCTTTTCAGACTCTTCCTTATCACCTTCCCGGGAGAGCGGTTTCCCATTCCTGTGTTGGAGTGATTCTTTCCTTTTTAGCTATAAGAAAAACCTCATTTAAACCTCCTAGGATCTTGACAATTTATGTTAAGATACGTGATTTCAGTTCTCCCAGGTCCTAACTTGAGCTGCAGCCATTTTTTTCCCCTTCGCTGTTAATTACATCAATCTTACGTCCCAGATCCACAATTTTTTATAAAAGTAAATGCTGTATGTCTGTAATAAACCTTTCATCAGGAGCCACTGGGATTCTTACATTTAGCTCCGCTATCATCCACCTGTAGTGTGTCTTTTTAATCTGTATCAGTATTAATTTTTTCTGATACTGATTATGTAGAATCAATCCGATTTGTTGTTTGGCCACTTGATTTATATATGTGACAAACTTTTATTGAGAACTTTGCTTTCTTGCTGGATATCGTACTAGAAGCTGGGGAGCAGAGGCAAATGAAACAAAATCTCTAATTTCCAGGAGTTTGGTGTTTAGTAGAAAAGCCAGGTGAGCACAGCGCCTATGTACCGGGGTGGTTCTTTGTGAGCAGAACTAATCTACATGTTCATTCTGTATGTTCTAATAGTTTATTTTTAATTAAGAAATCATGATATAATTCATATACTGCAACGTTTTCCATTCTTAGTGCACATTTTTGCAAAGTTCGGCAAATGCCTATTTAAGTTGCCATCATCTCATTCATCAAGATGATGTGGGAAGAGTTCCTCTTCTCTCTCTCTCCCCCATTCCCCTGTTCCTTTTGTGGTTATGCTGCTCCCCAACCCCCGACATCCCTGGCAAAAAACATGAATTCTGCTCTTACAGTTTTACCTAGTTTAGAATGTCATATAGTGTGAAACCATACAGTATGTGGCTTCAGCAACATGTATGAGCTATTCATCCAAAATGTGGACTTTATCAATATTGATTTTTTTTATTATTGAGTAGTATTCAATTATGCAGATATTCAATAGTTTATTTATTCCCTGTTAAGACATATATGGGCTGTTTGAAGTATTGAGATATTATAAATAAAACTGCTGCAAACACTTATGTACAGGTGTTGCTGTGGGTATAGGATTTCAATTTATGTGGTGAAAAACTAGGAATGGGGTTTCTGGGTGATATGGTAGTTTTGTTGATAAGAAATTGCCACACTGGCTTCTAAAGTAACTCTGCCATTTTGCATTTCCATCAGCATCATAGCCAGTGCCAGTTGCTCTCAGTCCTGCTGAGCACTCCACTCTCCTGGGTGTACTGTAGTCCCTTTGTGACTTTAATGTTTGTGTCACCCTAATGTCAGTACTTATTTTCCACCCATATCTATTCTTTGGGGAAGTATGAAAATCTCTCGCCTATTTATCGGTGGTATTATTTTCTTATTATTATGTTTTGAGAATTTTAATAATATATATATAATATACAGATATATATAATGCATATACATACCTATTTTCTGAGAATGTGTACCATGAATAGACGTTGAATTTTTAAGACTGTTTTTGAATAGAGAATTTCATGTTTTCTTTCTTATTTAGTCTGCTATGTGTAAATTATAGCAATTCATTTTAGAATGTTGAACAAACTGAATTCTTAGGATACTCCTATTTGGATATGATATATTATCTTTTTTATATATTATTGAATTTTTGTTTATTTTTTAAACATTTTATTTATTTATCTGACACAGAGAGAGAGATCACAAGTAGGAAGAGAAGCAGGCAGAGAGAGAGGGGGAAGCAGGCTCTCTGCTGAGCAGAGAGCCCGATGTGGGGGTTGATTCCAGGACCCTGAGACCATGACCTGAGCCACTGAGCCACCCAGGTGTCCCATTGTTGAATTTTTAAAAACATTTATTTATTTGTGTGGGTGTGTGAGTGAAAGAAGAATTGTGAGCAGGGGGAGGGGGAGAGGGACAGGGGGAGAATCCTCAAGCAGACTCCCCACTGAGCACAGAGCCTGAGCCTGACATGTGGCTTGATCCCAGGACCCTGAGATCATGACCTGAGCTGAAATCAAGAATTGGACGCTTAACTGATTGAGCCACCCAGGGGCCCCATATTACCAAATTTTTTAATAGTATTTTTAAAATACTATTAAAATTATTAAATTCTAATATGTAAATAACATATTTAAAATGTATTTATTATATATTTATTATAAAATAAAAATATAAAAATATTGAATTTTTAATAGTATTTTTAAAATACTATTAAAATTATTAAATTTTAATATGTTAACAACATATTAAAAATGTTTAATAACATTTTTTTTAAATGTTGCTTTTAAGTTCATTAATAATGTTGGCCTACAATTTTTTTTTTTCTGATGTTTTTGCTTGGTTTTTGGCATCAGAGTAACACTCATAAAATGATTTGAAAAATGTTTCTTCTTTATTCTGGAACAATTTGTAGAATTTGTAAAAAATATTAAATAATTAAATATTTGGTAGACTTTGTTAGCACAGCTGTGTGAGGGTTTTTCTTTGTCTAAAGCTTTTTAACTACAAATTAAACAAATTTAATTTGCTTTATATATATGGCATTACTGAGGTTACCTATTTCTTCTTGAGAGAGTTTGGACAATTTTATGTCCTTAGAGGAATTTGTCCATCTCATTTGAGTTGTCTAATTTATGAGATTATGTAATAGTTATCATCACGTCCCCCAAATACCTGAGCTGAAATCTGTCCTGGTCTGTTCAGACTGCTATCACAAAATACCACCAACTATGTTGATTACAAGCAACAGAAATGTATTGCTCATAGTTCTGGAGGCTGGAAGTCAGTGCCAGCCTGGACAGGTGAAGACCTTTTTCTGGGTTATAGACTTTTCAAATGTATCCTCATAGAGTGGAAGGGGCCAGGAAATTCTACAGGTCTCTTATAAAAGTACTCCCTCTCATGATTTAGGCACTTCCCAGTAACCCCATCTGCTAATATCATTGGACGTTAGGATTTCAAAGTATGAATGTGCGGGTAGAGTGGGAGGGTTGTGCACAAACATTGGAACCATAGCAAAGTCCTAATCTCCAGTGCCTGAGAATGTAAGCTTATTTGGAAATAGATTATTAGCAGAGGTAGTTAAGACGAGGTCACTCTGGAGTAGGTTAGGTCCCTAATTCAGTATAACTCGTTTTATTACAAAAAGAGGAAATTTGGACAGACGTGCACACAGGGGAGATCAAGTGAAGTTATGCTGTTGGAGTTATGATGTCACAAGCCAAGAAACTATGAAACTAGGAGAGAGCTCTGAAACAGATCCTCTCTAGTACCTTCTAACAGAATATGATTCTTGCTGATATCTTGACCTTGAACTTCTAATCTCCAGAGTGTGAGTCAATAAACTTCCGTTGTGTAAACCACTCAATCTATAGTACTTTGCTCTGGCACCTTTAACAAACTACTATGGTAGAGTTCCTGTTTTAATGTTTGTAGAATATCTAGTGATGTCACCTCTTTTACTTCTGATAGTTGTAATTTATATCTCCTTTTCTGTTCATTTGTCAGACTAGAGGTTTATCAAAATTACTGATTTTAAAAAAAACAGTTATTGGCTTAAATGATTTTCTTTATTGTTATTTTTGTTTTTATCTTTATTATATCCCTTCTGATTTCATATGGCTTAGTTTGGTCTTCTTTCTATAATTTCTTAAAATAGAAGTTCTGGTTATTGATTTTTTTTAATATAAGCAATCAAGTTTATAAATTTCCCCTTAAGCACTACTTTATCTACAATTTATCCTACAAATTTTGACATATTGAGTTCTCATTTTAATTCAACTAGAAATATTTTCTAATTTCATGTGTCCTGTGTGACCTTTCTTTGACCCATTAGTTATAGAAGAATGTGTTATTTAATTTCCAAATATCTGAGAATTTTCGAGTTATCTGATTTCTTGTTTAATTCGGTTTTGTTCCAAATTACACTTTAAATTCTTTTAAATTTGTTTTTTTGTTTGTTTGTTCGTTTTATGGTCCAGAAAATGATCTCTCTTTGTGAGTGCTAATTTACATAGGCAGTTTAAATGAGGGACTCACAATGTCTACTTATGCCTAGAATCCTCCCAGAAAACTTAACCTAGGCTAGAAAAAGGAAATTTCTTTCCTTTGTGCTCGTCATATCGTAACGCTTCTTAAGGACCGGGTATTTTACATTAAAATTTTTTTTTCTGATTCCAATTTCTGATTTGACACACGAAAAGATGCTTAACATCATTAATCATCAGGGAAATGTAAATCAAACCAGAATGAGACAACACCTTACACCTGTCAGCACATCTGGAGTCAAAAAGACAAGACATAACAACTATTAGCAAGGATGTGGAGAAAAAAGACACTCTAGGGCACTGTTGCTGGGAATGCAAACTGGTGCCACTGTGAAAAAGAGTACGGAGGTTCCTCAAAAATTAAAAATAAAATTACTATATGATCCAATGATTCCACTACTGCTATTAACCCTCCAATTTCCAAAAAACATTAATTAAAAAAATATATATACATGCATACTTACGTTTACTGCAGCATTATTTATAATAGCCAAGCTATGGAAGCAACCTAAGTGTCCATCAGCAGATGAATGGATAAAGAAGATGTGGTACACACACACACACACACACACAGAAGTATTACTCAGTCATGAAATCGAATGAGATTTTGCTATTTGGAAAAACAATGGATGGACCTAGAGAGTATTATGCTAAGTGAAATAAGTCAGACAAAGAAAGACAAACACCATATGATTTCACTCATGTGGAATTTAAGAAACAAAACAAAGCAAAATAAAAAAAGAGAGAGAGAGAGAGACAGACCATAAAAAAAAAAACAAAACAAAAAAAAACACAAATGCTTAAATACAGAGAACAAACTGTTGGTTGCCAGAGGGGAGGAATAGGGATGGGAGGGGGAATAGGTGAAATAGATAAAGGGGATTAAGAATACACTTACTGTGATGAGCGCGGAGTGACGAATAGAATTGTTGAATCATTGTACCGTACTGTATGTTAAATTAACATAACACTGCATGTTAATCACATTTAAAATTTAAGAAAAAAAGAAACTTGGTCTGCAAAAAAAAATAGTGATTTTTTTCTGATTCTGATGTAACATCACTTCTCTGGCGTAACAGATGATGTCTGGATTCTGGGGAAGGTACGGACTCCCATGAAGGGGGAAACTGCCAGGGGTGATATATCAAAATATTCTCCTGCCAACTCTTCATCTCCTACACTCACGTGTAAGTTCTTTTGTGGCAGGGATTTTGTCTTATTTTTCTTAATAAACTCAAGGAAGACAGTCAGTTACATAGTGGAGACTTAGTAAATATTTTTTGAATAAATTAAAACAGAAAAGGGGAAGTTCAGTTGGCAGGGCTAGGAATGAAGGATTTACAGGGGACATAAAGTGTATTTTTCAGATAAAGGGGAAAAGATAATGTTGAGGCAAATGCAACTGATAACTTTACAATTTCATTTTTTAAAGGCCAAGAAATTTTTTATGCTACTGGGAGTAGAGATTTCATGTTATGGTGTTTTTATATCATTCATATAAAATTATCATTAATATTTTATATCATTCAGACTCTGTAATACCCACAACACACATTTAGCAACCAATATATTAATAGGTTCAGGGATAAAATAAAAAGTAAATGTTAACATGTTGCAACAGTTTCTCTTTCTTAAGCTTGAAATGCATACGCCCCTGGGTCAGTATAGAACCACACCCAGAGCCATGGTTGATACCATGTTCCAGCCACGGTTTGAATGTTATAAAATTTGCACAACAGACTGATGAATATGGATGAAAGATCTGGGAAGCTGAGAAACATAGAATATTTTAAAAAGCAAATCAATTTAGGTCAGATCACTGTTTTGTTATATGGCATATCCAAGGAGAAACAGTTCTTCGTTTCACATGGGCTATAATATCCTGCAATTTTATGCTCATTTCTAAAGCCTCAGCAAACTGTAATTCACAGGCTGGCATGACTTCAGTGGGTGCCGACTTACTGAAGAAGAGATTTTTTTTTTAAGTTTTATTTATATTTTCTGCACCACACTGTGAAGTGCCCCTGATGCTTTGTTTCTCAGAGGCTGGATTAGAGCACAGATGGGAGAAGAAAGGCATGAAATTCTATACTTTGAAACACTCAGTCAAGATTTATATTGTATGTCTTATTACCTGGCGCCTTTATAATACCCTTCCCTGGAGAATTTCAAAGGCCTTAAAGCTTCACGGTTGTATAAATAAGTAAAATTTTGTAACAATCATCTGTGAGAAGATTAATCAAACTGCAGGGGTGGTGAAATTACCAGGAACAAATGAGAAGGAGGGGGCTCCTTGTTGTTTGTTTGTTTTATCAATAAGATCTGATGTCAACTAGATCGGACCCGGTTTAGATTTAGGAAACGTGGACGCCTTTGTTCTTTCTGTTTACTTCTTCCTAGCTCTAGTCCTGTTAGGCCATTGACAATTAAGGAAAAATACTACTTTCTCTCTCATGTGTCTTACATATGCATCCATAGTACAAAATAATCTGTACCACAACCACATCAAATACTTTTATTTTTGGTTGGCTTTTTTATACTTACCATTTTGGTAAAGTATAATCTAACTCTTGCATAAACATATGCTAAAAATATAAGCCAGCAGCTATCTCCCAAGAAATAACCTTGCCAAATAGGTCATATTTTCCTTCAAACTGCAATCGATGGTAGAACGTGGGTATTTTCTCCAAATATTAAAATAATATTCTTTTAAAAGTCACAATTCTGTTCTATTGAAAAAAAAAGTATCTGGGAAAGGAACAGGTTATGTCATAAAACCATGTGAAATTTTAAGTTCTTCTATTTACATATTTTATATGAGCAGATTAAATACATTTTAGATTACCCATATGCAAATATATATATATATATATATATATATATATATCAGTCAATATCACATCTCTCAGTCAGCTTTGGTTAGGAAAACAGAAGGTATTCTGCATAAGCCAGAAAGAGGTTTAATTCAGAATTAAATGCTTAAGCTATTGTGGGAGAAGTTGAGTTAAGGGATGTGGGGAAAGCACCACTGAAGATCGGAGGTTGATGGCAATTTAAACACATAGTTCTCCACTGAGGGCAATTATATCATCCCTCCCTCACCCTGGGGAACATTCGGCATGTCTGGGAACATTTTGAATTGTCCTGACTGGTGGCAGAGAGGGTTGCTTCAGGCTTCTAATCGGGTGTTTTACCCATGTTGCCTTGGGTGAGGCTTGGTGATGC